>NC_052054.1:101822403-101932403 GCF_903992535.2 Arvicola amphibius | reverse complement strand
TTTATCATTAAATGATATTGGAGGACCCAGGACCCTGTGGGCAGCATCATTCCTTAGGCAGATGATCCTGGACTATATCTGAAAGCAACCTAGGTGTGAGCCAGCCAACGAGCCAGCTAGCAAGTGGCGTCCTCCACAGTTCCTGTTCTACTCCTTGGCTGTAAGTGACTTCCTTGGCTGAAGGTAGCACTGTGCAGAATAGCGAGCAGGCTCACCTTCAAGTCCCCATCCTGACTTTCCACAACAATGGGCTATGGCTTGGAGTTTTAGCTAAAATAACCCTCTTCTTTCCTAATCTGTTTTTGACTAGTGTTCTTATCGTAGAATCAGAAAGGAAGCCAGAATGAACTGCTTCTGACTTATTTGAGACAGATTCCAGGGCAAGGAAGCATCCTAGAACACATTCAGCGTCTAGCAGTCATTGCAGGGGGGCCACCGCTGTAGCCGGTCAGCACCACTATACTGGTGACACTTCAAATACAAAGGAAAGTGGACGAATCCTTTAACTAGGAAGGAGCAGGGACATGTCGGGAGACCCCAGTGTTCACTCCCGGTTTCTCATTACTTCACTCTGTGTTGGAACTAAGGCAAAAACAAAGCAATATAAAATCAGTGGCTCTATTTGTCCATCTGGCCAGACTCCCCTCTAAATGACCACGTATCGTGTATCTCTGTCCTGGATACTTTCAGCACTCATGCAATGAAAGATGTCTGTTGTTTCATGAATGAGGGTACCGGAGTCTCAAAATGTACCCTAGGACACTTGTAGGCGCCAAGCTGTTGAACAATGTAACCTCAAGTGGGGGGGCTACTTCCAAGCACACACCAGCTGTGGGTTACTCTGCCTGCCTCGGGGGTGATTGCAGGGGGACTTCCAAGAATTCAGTAGGCTCCTTTTCCCATGGATGTCATTCATGTCTGCTATGAGCAAAACCCACAGTAAGAGGAGGATGCTTAAGAATGACGCCCAGCCTCCAGTTGGCGGGGGCGGGGGGGGGGGTTAACTGAACTCCCTGACAAAGTGATGCCTGCATGCCCACACTTAAAGTTCACAAAACACAAGTATTTCAAGCCATGTATTAGCACTGAAGTTGGGCAAATGAAACTAGATTACAAAGAGTCCCCTGGAGACCCAGCTGCATTACATCTTTGTTCTGGCTCCCTCAGCAAGCAGGAAGCTGTGCAAAGGGGACAGGGTGAGGCTGTAAAGAAAATGAGGTCCCCCTGCCCAGAAGAAACTCAGCTTGCACGTTCTGAAGTCTCATGTTGTTATTTTCTCAGCCATTTTTAATAAGTGCCACCCCCTGACTCCCATGCAAATATTAGAATTTTTAAGAGTAACAGGAACGTGGATGTGGCAGGCAGCTTTACCTCCAAGCAAGTGGTCTTGTGTAATTTTTTTCAATCTAGAGTCTAGACAGGGCTTCCTCCAGTGCCTACCACTCCCCCACTCTGTCTAGGAGGCACATGGTAGGGCTGAGAGGGTTGCCTCACCTTGGCCTGCTCTGTGATTTGAGGGGCATCTCTACATTTCTGATGTGTTCTGAGGTTCACTCTCTGCCCCTGTCACCCCTAGAACAAGCCCACACCTTACCTGTCAGCTGTTAGGTCCTTGTCTTTCTTTCCCCGTTTTCCTTTCTTCTTGCCTTTCTTTCCTTTACCCTGCTCAAAGAAAGTGGAGATGAGCAAAGTTTTCAGAAAAAAAAAAAGAGCAAGCAGACAACTCCTGAAGGCATCTTCTCGCCTTCCTTTGAATTGCTTTTGCATCTTTGACAAAAATTAGTTGTATGTATTTGTGGTGCTGGGCCATCTGTCCCTTTGCATCAACATTCAGTTGCTGTCAGTCCGTATGTCTGTATTCTCCTACGAGCAGCACATAGTGTTGATTAACATAGCTGTGTTGCATGGAGGTAAATTCCTTCTATAGTTAATTGGTTCAGAGTTTTCTCACAATAAAATATTGAACTATGCCACACACCTTCCCCCATCTCTGAAACGGCCTAGAACAAGACAATTGATCTTCTAATAATGAATGATTTAGGCTTTTCAACTCCATCCCATCAATGTGTTGGTACACAGAGACCTATCTGTGCATGTCAAACCATCCTTGCATTGTGCGGTCCTGCAGCAAAATCCATCTAAATGTTGCTAAACTCAGTTTGCTAGTGTCTTGTTGAAGATATGTGTTCCCCTGTTAGGAATATTGACACCTAGCTTTATTTTATTGCAGTGTCTTTATCTGGCTTTGGATTCAGGATGCTGGAGGGCTCATAAAAGAACTTAGAAGTCTCCCCTCTTCTATTACTGTTGGATTTTTAAAAACCAACTTTTTTCTCATTCTCTTTCACTTTCTCTGGAAGTCAGACCGTGACACTCCAAGTTATTCATTTAGTCTATAGGGACCAATCTCCATAGGAGCTAGACTTAACAATAAATCCACACAATAATATGCATTAAGGGTTTGTTCTGAGCTAGAAATGATCGCTTATGTCTAAACATTCCTACATTCATGGCCCTTAGGTAGGAGAAAGATGCTAACCTGGTGTCACCAGAAAATATTACATCCACTGGTGACAAAGCACAGGTGTGACATAGAGTGTGACTCATATGCAAAGAAACCAGAGCCATTACGGGATTCCCAAAGGCCTCCCCGAGGAAGATACAGAGATGCCACTCGAGAGTGTGAATGAGGAGTGTCCAAATCAGACGTGTATTTAGGAAGGACCACTTAGGATGTTAGATAATCTCTGACCAAGTCGCCATCTCCAGAAAGGGCAGAAAACTGCTGTGGGCTGTCCTTTGTGTGTGTGTGTGTGTGTGTGTGTGTGTGTGTGTGTGATATCCCTGGCTAAATGGCTTTCCTATGAGACTCCTTGTAATCGATTAAGTTTTAGCTTGCTTTGAACTTCATCCTTAGGTCACCTGGCTTGGGACTGGGCTGTGAAAACTCTTCTAGCTACACAACTGCCCGCAATCCTTTGAGAGATCCTGACACCACTGTGATATGGTGCATCTCGAAGATACTAGACCACAGGGAATGAGATGAGGTCAAAGGAGGGAAGCAAGATTGCTGTGGCCTTGGCTTGGCTGGTGAGGAGAAAGCCTGCCATCTAATAGGAGGTCACAGCCACTTCTGAAATATATTTCCCACTGTGATCAGCTTAATTTCCATGTCTAGTTATGAACACATGCCTCTTTTCATAGATGAAGACACACATGAAGTTTCAAAGTGGCACCAAGAGCTGTTCCTGTAAAGGAGAGGGGACTGCTTCAGGTCACTGTGTTGTTCCTTCAATGCCCTGGGGGACAATTTAAATGACTTTAGAGTTAAGCTATATTTTTAGCACAAAATGAAGCAAGAGAACTTTCCTAAGGTCAGGTGTTTCCTGAGATGCCAAGACTCAACTCAGGGCAAGTGAGCTCAGGGGTCACAAGCAAGATGGCTTAGTGTCTCCAAACCATAGGATTCTTGGGTCTTTGATAACACTGCCAGGGAGGAGTCTTGGATTTCTCTTTTGAGCATTCTGGCTCAGTTGCTGTCTACGGGATAAAGGTGGAAACAGGAGGCTAAAGGAAGGCGCTGCACATGCTTCCGTCCGACTGGCTGCTGCAAACCGCTATGAGACGGATGTGGCAATTCAAGAGCTGCACCCACACAGTTTCTTTCAGCCTGACTCTCGCACTCATAAAGCCCGCTTGCTGTTACTGCATTCACTACAGACCGACCCGCAGGAACAGATGGGGCATTTGCTACGGCCCCTCAGATAGTACTCATCTTGGGGAAGGTGATATGAACCTGTAATGGGCGGTCCTGGGGACGATCCTCTTGGAAGGCAGGATTAGCCCTACTTAAGGGCCATACCACAGAGCACTGAGTGGTGAACAGTGAGATCAGCGGAAAGGCGATACTTGGTGTCTCAGTCATTGCTCTATCCCTGTGACGAGACACCATGACCAAGGCAACTCTCATGAAAGAAAGTCTCTAGCTGGGGCTTGCTTACAGTTTCCGAGGTTGAGTCCATTACCATGGTGGGGAAGCATGGAGGCACACAGGCAGACATGGTGCTGGAGAAGTAGCTGATAGTCCTACATCTGGATCCACAGACAGCGGGAGAAGAGAGAGCCACTGGGCCTGGCTTGGGCTTCTGAAACCTCAACCCATGTCACTAGTGACATCCTAGTGACATGCTTCCTTCAACAAGTCCACACTGAATCTTCCCCAAGAAGCATCAACTCCTTCATGACTGAGCATTCAAATAAGTGAGCCTATGGGGGCCATTCTTATTTAGATCACCATGCTCGATAGCGCGCATCCTGGGAATAGCAGCTACTGAGCAGGCGTTGCTGTCCAGGCAGAGTCTGTTGCCTATGTTTGTTTAATGCTCACCTTCCCTTTCTTCCCCCGGGCTGGGAGCTCCTTCTCTCTGTTCACAGCCAGCTTGAGGTTTTTCAGCTCTTGTCGCATCAACTCGTCAACCTAGGAGAAAATTCGGACACGGTTCTTAAGGGGATTCCGTGCTTGTGTCTCCTCAGGGTCAATTCTCGGATTGCTTATCCATTTGGAAACTGTAAAAAGTATAATTGTTGCAGCGAATGGTTTTGTTCTACTGGAGGCAAGTGCAGGCATACCTGAACCCTTATCTCCAACTCTAGTTCCTTCCGTTTCTCCTCCTTGATCATTTCTGGGTCATAGTCTTGAGGAAAATTCCAAGATTCATCTTTATTCAGCCACATGTCTGTACTCCACAAGGACAGAGAGAAAGGAAGTTAAAAAAAAAATTCTGTTCCACATCTAGGTTCATGAGGGCTGTTACTGTAAACTCAACACACACCAATCCATCCAGATTCTAGAACAGAAGTTGAGATAAAGAAGCCAGAGAACGACAGTATGATATCCTGAAAGAAGGAGAGGAAATGGGATGTGAAAACCTCAAGTAAAGACTTGGGAGTGGGTGGTTTTGTCAGCCTGACACATCCTAGACTCTCCTGAGAGGAGACCTGAGGAACTGTCTAGACCAGGAATTGTGATGCACCATTTTGGGGAGGCCCGAGCCAAGAGCCCTTGGGTCAGGAGAGCTTCGGGAAGACATGGACACAAAGGCCTGGTTTCTAAAGCGTGGGTCAGATCTCCAAGCTAGAGACATCAACCCAGTGGCCATGTGATCACTTTCGGAAAAGCAATGGATGCCATCACACACAGGTTAGGTGGGCCTACTTTAATGGATGTCACCATGCCCAAGTGAGATGGGCCCACTTCCTAGGCAAGCTCTGAGGTCAACAGACGCTAGCTGGCAAAGAGCCTGGATGGATTCCAGCAAGAATTCACTCACCCCGCCTGTATCCCGCCTGAGAAAGATGTGAGCAGATCTGGGTGAGCTGATCAGGGTCCCCCACCTTACCACACCACAGTCTCCACCACCAAGATCTGTGGGTAAGCCTGTGGGGGATCTCAAGGGTGAGGCGGGTACTCGAAAACGCAGAATGTGGACTCACAAGAAACAGAGAGAGAACAAATTTCAAACTGGAGTGTTCTCTATAGACCCGACTCTTCCTTGTGTCCTCCCCTAGGCAGGGCAGCTGCATAAGAAGGGCCTCAGTGGCTGGGTCCAGAGCACAGGATGGATGCCAGGGTGGGGGAGGGGATGAATGGTGCCTCTAGTGAGAAGGCGATGAATGCGCTGGGGCTGAAGTTCAAGGTGTACTGTCATCTGGTGTGGCAGGGGACAAGCCTGGACTAAAATGGATACCTGGCCTGGGCAGACGATGCTTCTACCAGAAGACATGGGCATGAAATGAAAATCCCAGGGTCAGGGGTAGGACAGTTTCCTATAAGAAGTCGTTGGTCAATGAACCTCCAGAGGTCTCCCGGAAGCAACAGAGGCTATGGCCAATACTTTTGGTTGCCTGTCATGACCATATGGCAAGACTCTATTGCTGAAGACATACAAAAACGAGGCTGGAGCTGACCAGGAAGCTTCTCTCAGCTGGTGAGTGCTCATAGAGCTGGAAGGTGCTGTGCAGCTGCTAGGGCAGGGAAGCCATCCACAGCTGGATTCTGCAACCTGCATGGCCAGATGTGCCCACTGGTAAACCAGGGGTGTGACCACTGAGCGACAACCAGCCACTTTCTGAGCTTTTGAGGCCTGCTCCACAGGACGGAATCCAGGCCTAGAACTGTACACCTGGTCAAAACCCATGGCTGTGGAAGTCCCAGATCATCGCGGGGAAGCTGTTACTGTCGGCTTGATAAATGGACATGTCAAACTGCCTCCTGAACATTTATGTCTGTACCCACAGTGCTAGCCCTAACGCTCGTCAGAGAAGCTTCTGTCTGAAATGGGCAGCTGTTATTGGGCAAAGTGCACAGAAAAAGCGCCAGGTGATATCTCTCTCAGTCTGATGGAGACTCAGAGAACGTATGGGAAAGGGGGAAGAAAGAATGTACGAGCAGGAAGATGAGGAGGAGAGCTGGGAAACGCTGGCTTCTGGACGTGACATGGCCACTGGACTCTTGAACACACAGCGGCTATGTTTACATGCACATGACCTGCACCCATCAAGCCAATCAGCATTTCAACATGGGTGGGGAGGGGCTCATTAAGCCCTATGTTTAGCTAAGGAGCTACTGGCAGTGTATGGCTGTTTTGGCGGGGGGTTGTTTCTTGGGGGTACTACTGCTGTGGTCACCCATGCTCTGATGGATGGTCCCACAGCACGCACATGTGGGAAGCATTGATTGAACTCAGGAGAGGATGAAAAAAACCGAGATACCATGAAGGTTGGACGGGACATGCTGAGGGGAGTTTGAGGAAAATGGGAACGGAGAACTAGGGGTGGATATGATCAGAATGCATTGTATACATATATGAAATTATCAAAGAATAAATAGAAATATTCTTAATAAGCTCATTTCCTGAAGTACACATTATGCTAAAATGTAGAACAGACTAAATGTAGGGCTGACAGATACTTCATTTTTTTTTCGAGACAGGGTTTCCCTGTAGTTTCTAGAGCCTGTCCTGGAACTAGCTCTTATAGACCAGGCTGGCCTCGAACTCAGAGATCCGCCTGCCTCTGCCTCCCGGGTGCTGGGATTAAAGGTATGCGCCACCACCGCCCGGCTGGATACTTCATTTATTGAGACAGGGTCTCACTATATAGTCCAACTGGCCTTGACCTAGGGGTCTCCTATTTTATGATAGGATTATGGGTATACACTGCCATGCCTGGCTCACTGGGTTCTTTCTCTGTGTTAAACAGAACAAAACAAAAAACCCTTACATTTCCCCCTGACAATAGCAAAGAGAGTTCCAGTGAGTTACAAAGTGCCATCTACTCACACTAACTGCCTGTCGCGCCTCCACTTTGCAGGACTGCTAAGTTTTCAACCACCCGAAGTTTACCGCTTGCATTGAGACATCAGAGAGCAGAGTCGCTTCGCTATCTATGCACAGGGACCCACTTCTCAGGCTCCCCAGACTCTGGGGACAAGATGTTCGGAATAGGAGCGTGGAATACTTAAGGCACCGCAAGTATTCCTGTCCAGTCACAGTTAGCCATTCACACGCTGGAGCCGCAGCTACGCTTTGTTAGACGGCTCCGCACAGGCAGTCCTCTGATCTCCCCTCTCGAGGGTCTCAATGGGCTGATTTTTCCCTTCGAAAGTGCTGCTTTCTCATGACACTTCTGCACAGGGCACTTTTCAATCCCTTCAGGAATTTCATGGGCATTTGTAAATGCAGGAAGCTGTTTGGGACCCTCAGAGGGCACTTGCTGCCCCGACTCTGTCGCAGCCAGAAGGAGCTTTTTATCCTGAGACTGTGAAAAGCAGGCCAGGGCCCTTTCACATGGAGGGGAAGGGGAGGGCCGTGCGGTGGGGAGGAGCAGAGGGGGTTTAATCTTAATCTTAGTGATTAAAATGCTAATGCATTATTTGAGAAGGCAAACCTTTGGTTTTAATGAGAAGGATTCGAAGATGAAGAGAATTCTATTTAAGTTATTGAAGAGTTGGAGGATGACAGCCAAGGCCTCCAACCAGAAGACCCTTGCGGCTTCTCCCTGCTTCTTGAATTTCATGGAAACCGGCTGTGCCCAATAGGTAGTGGTAAAGATGGATGTCGCAGGTTGAAAGATCTGACTTTCCATGGGAATGCTGAATTACCCCCAAATTCATTTTTTTTTCTTTTTGTCAAAAAAGAAGCACATACACAGTGCTTGCAATAGTGTTAAAAGACAGCAAAGATGAAACCCTTGCGCCATCTGCCTCTGGGTCACAGACTGATGCATTCATTTCCGCGTTCATTCACTCGCGAAGGAAGTAAATTCAGTGTTAATTATAAAGCTGCTGAGTTCGAGGCCAGCCCGGTCTACAAGAGCTAGTTCCAGGACAGGCTCTAAAAAAGCTGCAGAGAAACCCTGTCTCGGAAAAAAAAAAAAAAAAAAAATAAAGCTGCTGAGTTGATGAGTCTCAGACCAGGCCTTGCTTCCAGAGCAACGAGGTGACAGATCTTGCCCTCCAGGACTTGGGCCCCAATGCAGGAAGCCACACGCCCATTGCTTGGCATCTGGACTGAGTGCAAAGGGGCAAGGTGGGTACAGGTGGGGACAGAGAATGCCGCTTTGTGGAGGCCCCAGGAAGGCTTTTCCTGGCAGAAGGCCCGAAGGGACAAGCATTGTGCACAAGGGGAGTAGGTGGCACATAGCTGCTGGGCATGCTAGAGAAAAAGAGGTGTGTGTTGGGGGGGGGCATGAAGGCGTGGCCTTGTGAGCTCCTTCAGCTGGTAAAGGCATCCCTCTCTCAGGTCTGCATAGTATGCTCCTTGTATGTTCAGAGTTCAGAGCCTGGCGTGACGAGGGAGGCTTTCCTTCCCCAATATGTCGTCCTCATTTGCTCTGCATAGCTGTTTGAAAAGGGATGGGGTTGGGGAGTCAGGTAAATTCTGAGGGTAAATATGTGCACGTAGCCCTACACACCCTGGAGGTCCGTCCTGCTCAGGATATCTCGGATGATGGTGCCGCCAAAGTGAGGGAGAGAAGAGAAGACAAGAGTGTTGTTGGTGGGGAGCAGAGACCGGGGAGGGCCTATGATGGTTGTGAGGGCCTGGAGGGCTTCCAGGAGAAGGCAAGGGAGAAAATGAATGTGGAATTACTTGGCTCCTCTGTGTGGAAGCGACCCTGAAGGCTGGTGGGAGACAATGAACACATAGCACACATGGGGGTAAAAGGACAAGAGACAAGACTGTGTAGTGCAGTGTCTTGTCCATTATCATCCTTGTTCACACACACACACACACACACACACACACACACCAGTGAAACCCTAGTCAGGCCTAGACTTGCAGAGTGGATTGTTGAAGGCCCTGACTACTCAAGGCCCATTTCTACTTCCATTCTCATTTGTACAACTGCCCAGCTTGGACCCTCCCCATCTGATGCCCTGCAGACATGTTGGTGGGTGACGTCATTTTTGGATCTCTAGATTAGTGTCACATCCAGCACAATGGAGACAATCAGAGTTTGCTGAGTGAATATGTGAGCGGATGGATGTTTTTGGTGGTAACTGTTCTGCCTCATTGCAAGTCAATGTTAGGGTGAATTCTCAGACTTTAAGACGGCAGGCTCCCCAATAGTCAGTCCCGCCTGACAAGGGCAAGGACTGTGTTCATTGTGTGGTTCCTATGAAGGCTGAATGACACAGGCACAAAAAAATTGTCTTTGCATGTTCTGGGCACCTGGTGACTGTTAGTTGGTCCCTTTGGCTTCGTTCCTCCTCAGAGGACTCAGGGGCCATATGCTAACAGTGTCATGGCCACCCCTGGCTTCTTCCAGAGCATCCTGTACTCCCTAGTGGTTTGTAAGATGGCACCTGCTGGGATATGGTTAGCATAGTGAGCCTGTAACTATAGTGAAATTGTTGTTAAGGATATGATCCAATTTGCTGGGATAAACACCTTGAATCAATATTAAATATATACATATCTATCTGTCTGTCTATCATCTGTCCACCTGTCTGTCTGTCTATCATCTGTCAACCTCTCTGTCTATCATCTGTCCATCTGTCTGTCTGTCTGTCTGTCTGTCTGTCTCTATCTATCTATCTATCTATCTATCTATCTATCTATCTATCTATTAATCCATTCATCTATCTGACCCAGTGTTGTCCAGATCAGACTCAGATTAGGAAAGAGGTCCATGATTAGCTGATGTTTGAAAACGTTCTTCTTTACATGCTTATTTCATTTCCCAGGAATTTCCACAACACTACTAGGGACCAGGGCCACGCTGGCCAATCATCTTCGGCTAAGATTTATCCTGAGGGTGCAATAGAGCTAAGGAGCTGCATATCAGTTCTGGCAAATTACGACAGATATCTGAAAGGTCAGAGCCCATGCGTTCACACACTTGGCCAGGTTCTGGCTACGCTAATGGAATTGAGCCCCCGACAAAACAATAGTCAGAACTAGACGGGTCTTGGTCTGAGGGGATTAAGATTTGTACATATGGAATTCATTTCCTTGATGTAATGCCTTTCTTTATGCCACTAAGCAAAAGAGTGGTCAGCTGCGGAGTGCACAACGGGAGAAAGTTCTAGAATGCTCCCACCTTGTGTGTGTGTGTCTTTCTCCTCAACTGGAGAAAGTTCTAGAATGCTCCCACCCTGTGTGTGTGTGTGACTTTCTCCTCAGTTTTTCTAGACTCATTTCTGTTGCTGTGAAAAACACCCTGACTAGAAAAACCATGTAGGGCAGGAAGGTTGATTTGGCTACAATCCATCACTGCAGGGACACTGAGGCAAAGGCTCAGACAGTTAGTTGTATCACACCCACCGTCAAGAGCAGTGAGAAAGAATCTCCCATGATGCCTTCTTGCTCCTCACCCAGCTAGCCCTCTTTACCCTGATATAGTCCAGGGATCAAGTCAACAAATGACACCTCCCAGAGTGGGCTGGGTCTTCCCACATCAATGAGCACGGTTCAAGACCCTTTCCCATGGAAACTCACAGGTTGACCTTATCTAGACAATCCCACACAGACATGCTTACAGGCTGACCTCATCCAGACAATTCTTTGAGACTCTTTCCTAGGTGATTTTTGGGCTGTGTCAAATTGACAATGAAAGATAATTGTGTTGATTAGATTATTATTATTGCTAATTATTTACCAAATTAACATAAGATAGAGGGAATCTTAGTTTAAAAAGTACTTCCATTGCTGCGTGGTGATGGTGCATGCTTTTAATCCCAGAATTCATGAGGTACAGGCAGACAGATCTCTGTGAGTTCGAGGCCAGCCTGGTCTACGAGAGTGAGTTCCAGGACAGCCAGGGCTACACAGAAAAACCCTGTTTGGAAAAACCAAACAAACTCCCAAACCAGTCAACCAAACAAATTGCTCCACCATACTGGCCTATAGACAGTCTATGGAGGCACTGTCTTGACTAAAGATAAATGTGGGAGGGGCCCAGGCTACTGTGGGCTGTGCCACCCCTGGATAGGCGGTGCTTAAGAAAGCAAGTGAACCAGCCATCGGGAGCAAGCCAGTAAGCAGCGTTCCTACATGGTCTTTGCTCCAGTTCCTGCTTCCAGGCTCTTGACTTGAGTGCCTGTCCTGACTTCCCTTCATGGCAGACAGTAAGCTGAAACATACCCTTTCTGTCCCAGGTCGCTTTTCTTAAACTAAGACGACAGTAGCCACCACAACTCTATGCTCCTCGGAAGCACGAGGAGCAGGAGAGGGACGGGTTTTGGCTTGATTCACATAATTTAGCCTCCCGTGATAGAGCACCTGGGATCTGCCCGCCCACTGGAGCACGGGCACGCTCAGCAGACAGGCATTCTCCCGGACTGACCTTTGTATAAGCTATTTCCTTCCTCCATCAGTTGAAGGAAAAGGCTTGGTGACATCTTCCATTCCTCATCTTCTTCCTGTTCACAGCAGAGTAATATTCTTGTGAATTACAGGAGCAATTAATCTATTAAGACCAGATAGCAAGAGGCACACAAGCTGTAGTTGATGGGACTGGAGATCCTGCCCCTCCCACCCGGGAGCAGAGTGTCACAACTAGCATTGGAGGCCTGGATGGCCAGGCTACTGAGACATTTGTCACCCACACACTGTTTCTGCATGGTGGCTTTCCCACAGACCTGGTTTGGGCCCCACCTTATAAGGACTTGCTCATTGCTGTCTGAAGGCTGAGCTCTCAGCTCGGGTCCTGTCTGCATCCCCTGTTGTTCCCATAGCCAGGGTTTGAGCTTCTCTGCACTCTGAGATTTACTGCACCCCTTGACATTTCTGGACTTCTGTGTGTACCAGTGCTGTTCCTTCTCCTTGTCATTTGTCCCTTGAGTCCGGGAATCAGCCACAGCCTCTTCTTCACTGGGAACAAACTGGCTTCCCCCGTGGAGTCGGGGTCTAGAGAACTCTGAAGCCCAAGTGTGCAGAGCGCAAAGATGCCGCCCTTGGCTGCTTCTGTCAGTGCTATACACCAGGACAGGAGTCTCATCCATCAGCTGCATGGTCGATAGCTCAGCTTTGAGCCCCTCTGTCCCCCTGCCCCTGAATGTGAGAACCAGCCTTGCAGTCTCTCATCTGGGGTTTCTATCACATCGGTAGTTTCTGGTGACAAAGGTCATACATGGTTCTTGTTAGTGTCACAAAAGGGCCAAAGGAAGCATGCTGGCCGCTGTGCCCTTAAGTGTCTCTAAAGCTTCCTGCATGTCCTGCATGCTCTCAGCACCTTTATGATGAGGGAACTGTAGGTTCTTACGAAAATCTTTTCACCGGGACGCTGTGAGTCCCTGGACACTGGAAAATTGACAGCCCTTCCTTTTCCGGGGTCCAGTGTTGGGCTCTGTGGTGGCACCAGTCACTGTGCCCACATGCCCTGGAGACTGCATGGCCTTTGTGCCTCCCATCCCCACTACTTCTCCCTCCTACCTCCTATAGACAAACAGGCACCTAATCATATCTGTTCTTATTCCAGGGGCCGTACCCTCTCCTTGTCTCAGCCTCCTGAGAGGACCCTTGCTGTACACTGTCTGACTTGGGGCCTCCCTCTCTGTCCTGCCAGAAGGGACTAAGGCAAGAACTGATCAACTTAAGACTTCCTTCAACTGACGCCCTGCAGAGCCCTGAAGCTCCCCATAAGCTCTGTAACCATAGGACAAAGTACCAGCTTGTATAGACTGCATACAGCCCTTCCATCCCTGGTCCCCAGACCACTTCCTTGCTCCTGACACTGTGGCTGCCATAGGATGCTATCTTATGTGTACAGCGGCGTGTTCTTTCTTTCCACTGACTCCTTTCTCCTGCCCCCTCCTTTCTCCTGCCCCCTCCTTTCTCCTGCCCCCTCCTTTCTCCTGCCCCCTCCTTTCTCCTGCCCCCTCTTTCTGGCTGCAAATGCTGATAATCTTGGACCCCAGTTCCTCCCCTCCAGAAATCCACAGCATCAGCTTTACACCCCAGCACTGGCTGGATTTTGCCCCCACTCTCATGAGCTTTCCATCCTTGTGAGTATCCCCCAATTCCCAGCAGATAGAGGATCAAAAATAGCGAGATGCCCCTTAGTCCTGGAGCTGGCATTTCTGCCTATCACTAACACTTATTGGGGAAAAAGAAGAATATAAAACATAAATGCCTAGCCCACAGATGAACAAATACTATGCTGACCTTTACCCATGGGAAGGAATGAGGCACCAACGTCTGCTACAAGGATGTATCAAGTGAGGGGTACTAGACACAAGAACCACATTTCAGAGGGTCTCACACATAAGAAACTCTAGTTAGATCCCAGGCAGTCTCTGACCCTAGATGAGCCTTGTGCTCTGCTTGGCCAAGGTGGGACCCCTCCTCCCACAGGCTTTTGCTAGGCTGCAGGTGCTGTGAGGTTCCTGCTCACCAGGAAAGACACCTGAAGCAAGCGGTTCAGGCTGTCACGCAGATGCTCAGGATGCTCCTAGGGGTTACAGAAGGAGTTCAGGACCACAGCTTGTTAGGTAGGTAAGGAAGCCGCCTGCCTTGCAGTGCCAGAATAGAATTTGGTTCCAGAAGTACCAGGGTTCAGAGCGGGAGAAGCCGCTAATCTGACTGCTGGGTCAGATTACTTTAGTCTCATATTAAAGTAAAACTCATTGGCTGAGAAGCCTGCTGATGGCACTGTTATCCCGGGGTTGGCCATTGCCCTACCCTTGGTTTGGAGATACCCAGGCACGAGCGAAAATTCTGCAAGGGAAGTGTCAAACACAACAAAGCCAGCAGCAGCGACAGCTGGTGTTCACGGGCAGAAGTCCAATCTGTGTCCAATTAGAGGACGGTGCTCTTATCCATGTCCCCGGCGTCCCTCCCTCCGGTCCCTCCCTCACGTGTGTGTTACTTTCCTATAATCACCCTGGCCACACTCTTTTGTTCTTTCTTTCCCCTCCTTCTGGCCCCTTAACCCAATCCCCCCATACACCTTGAAATCTAATTTCTGCACATCAGAGAAAATGTACAACACTCATGTTTTACGTCTGGCTTATTCTGCATTCCATGATGACCTGTCCCATCTGTGTACCTGCCAAGGGCACACAACTGTTGTTTGTTGTTAAATAAAGCTCCACTGTGTATATGGACTACGTTTTCTTCATCTAATCACGTGTCCATGGACACCTTGGCTTGTTCTTATCTCGGCTGCTGGGAAGGGTGCCTCAGTGAGCATGGACATGCAGGGATCCCTGTAGTACGATGACTTAGAACCCTTCAGATGCATGCCTCAGGCTGGTGTAGCCAGATGATTCTCTTTAAATCAGTTTTTGAGTATCCCACACTAATATCTACAATGGCTGCACTAATTTATACGCCACTAGCAGTGTGAGAAAGGTTCCTCACCCCCCATGACCTCACCAGCATTTACTGTCCTATTCTTTTTCCTTTGTTTGCTTGTCTTTTTGAGACAGGGTCTTGCTTTGCAACTCTGTGTCCCGGAGCTCTCTATGTGGACCAGGCTGGCCTCCCCAACTCACAGAGGTCTGCCTGCCTCTGCCTCAAGGCTTGTACCATGATGCCCAGCTATTGTTTGTTTTCTTTATGAAAGCCATTCTACATGTGTGTCCAGTTCTCTTAGCACTATTTGAAGAGACTGTATTTTCTCCAGTGTGTTTTTAGATTCTTTGTAAAATGTTAGGGGATGATAGCTGCATGTGTGTATGTTAGGTCCTCTTCTCTCTCCCATGGCTCTACATGCCAGGGATCCTCCTGTCTCTGCCTCCCACTGTGCTTGCCTCTTTTTCTTTCTTCCTTTTCTTAATATGGGTTCTGGAGCCTTTCATTTTTATCTCAGTTTCTATGTTATGGATTCTTGCTTTTGTTCTACAGCTTAGGATCCAGAGCCTTGCAAGCTGTGGTCATGCTCAGGTTTTGTTTGTTTGTTTGATTTTGCTTTACTGCTGTTGGAGAAGAATGAGTCCCGAGTCTTGTCTTCCATCCCAGAAAGTCTCTCTTTAGCTTGATCTAGTCCATTGATGGTACTGTCCAACATTTTTTTTAAAAATTGAGGTTTCATTTCTAAAATTTCAGTTTGGCGCTCTCTCCCTCTTTCTGTACAACACTTGTGTTCTCTCTGGATCTCTTCCTCAGGCTGCGGGCTTTCTCACCTACTTCCTTCCTCCATTCATCTGCTCGCATCTTCTCTGAAGTCACTGAAGGCTTTTGGTCGGCGTTTTCGCATTCTTGGCATTTCAGCCGTTTCAGTCTGTTTTGATTATTTTTTAAGTAAGATTATTTAATTGTTACTCAAAAGATTCATTTTTTTGGCTGAACTCAGACTTGGCAGTAGAAACTCCCAGTGAGGATATCCTATGTCCCTTGGCAAACTGTTCCTGGTGATTTTCTGCTTCCTTCATTCTCTTGGTCAAAAATTTGGCACATGCTGCAGCCTCCTCTAGTTTTCCTTAGTGCCCTGACTCTTCAGAGCCACACATCGGCCTTTGTGCTGTAGGACAGGTGGAGCAACAAGATGCGGAACCTTGAGTGCTTTGGCCCTGCGCTTCTCATCTTCTTCTTTAAGGGCTTTGTGACAGCATATTGACGGACATGGCCTTTTAAAATAGAGATTAAAAAGCTTTCGGGTTCTGCTAGCTCTTTTAGCTTGTAATGGATGAGGCACTGTAGCGTCTGTCCAGTAGTAGTCCGTCCACTGTAGTGTCTGTCTGTCCTCCTTGCTCTCTACTTGAATTTAATTTAACTTTTTACAATAACCAAGTTGGGAATGCTTAGACTGGCATCCGCAATGCATCTGTGAACAGACTTGCACTTCCTCTCCGGTTTTCCTTGGTCTATATAACAGAAATGCCCCTCGCTCAACATCAGGCACACTCTGCCATGGGTCAAGCTGCTTTGCTTCATGGGCAAACCTTGTTTTTCATTCCCACCACGGATCTAGACAACACAATTCTCCACTCCTCACGCACAACATCAGCAGCCACTTCTGTGGCCATGCGCTTCTCACTGAACGTACGAAGCTTTCGTTTATCGTCCACTTCAATGCTTCAACAAGTTTCTGAAGCCAGTGGCAGAGAAGAAGATACTCAGCTTCATCTTGACCTTGGGTTGTCTTCCAAGGAGTCTAACCTTTTGGAGTGGTTCTGCCCTCTTGCTTTCCCCAGGTTCTTTGTTGCTGCGCTGCAGTTAGTGCATCTGCTGGGATGCAGTGCTCTTCTGCGCTGCAGTTAGTGCATCTGCTGGGATGCAGTGCTCTTCTGCGCTGCAGTTAGTGCATCTGCTGGGATGCAGTGCTCTTCTGCGCTGCAGTTAGTGCATCTGCTGGGATGCAGTGCTCTTCTGCGCTGCAGTTAGTGCATCTGCTGGGATGCAGTGCTCTTCTGCGCTGCAGTTAGTGCATCTGCTGGGATGCAGTGCTCTTCTGCGCTGCAGTTAGTGCATCTGCTGGGATGCAGTGCTCCTCTGCGCTGCAGTTAGTGCATCTGCTGGGATGCAGTGCTCTTCTGTGCTGCAGTTAGTGCATCTGCTGGGATGCAGTGCTCTTCTGCGCTGCAGTTAGTGCATCTGCTGGGATGCAGTGCTCTTCTGCGCTGCAGTTAGTGCATCTGCTGGGATGCAGTGCTCTTCTGCGCTGCAGTTAGTGCATCTGCTGGGATGCAGTGCTCTTCTGGTTTTATTTGAAGAGCCCACACTTGAGGACTCAGTCCCTGAACTACTCAGAAAGGAAGAAAGAAAACCCTGCAACAGCAACTACACCAAACCCAAGCACATATGGGAATCAACTCAAATGAATTACAGTAATGGTTAACACCACCAATGGCCACAGAACAATGGGTGTCAGAGAAGAGGAGAAGATGGAAGAAGAGAATGAGGATGAGGAGCAGAAAGAGAAGAAGGAACAGCAGGGGGAGGATAAACAGGAGAAGGAAGAAGAAAAGGGAGAAGGGTAGGAACAGAAGGTGGGGGAGGAGGAAGTGGAAAGCAGGAGAATGAGCAGCATCAGGAGGAAAAGAGGAAAAAGGAGGAAGAAGAGTAGGAAGGAGGAGGATCAGGAGCAGAATTAGAAACAGTAGGATGGTGTGGGGGGAGAGCAGCAGCAGGAGGAGGAGGAGGAGGAAAAGAGGATCCCAGGGAAGGTGCACAGTGGTGCCAAGAGCCATAGTAGAAGATGGAGATGCAAGTGGGAACTCTGAGCTGCAGAGTTTCATCCAAGTTAGTGTGAAAACACTGGACACAAACACACACATGAATGTGCACGTGCAGGAGAGGGCAGGGAGGAAAGCGAGAGATCCAACAGACACACTCAGAGAGAAAGTATCAAGCCTACAGGAAGAGCCTGGGAAGGCCCCAGAGCTGAACTCTGCACAGACCTTGGACTTGGCCTAAGGACAGGGCGGCAAAGGCGGTGTTTGGCCCTTGGGACGCTGCTTTGGCTGGAACAGGCATGGGGCGCTGCAGGGCAGGGGAGGAGGCACTTTCTCTTTCATGGGAATCTCTTTATGGACGGTCAGGGTGCTTGCTTCACTGTTTCGAGCTGAGGCACCCGCCAGGCAAGGGCGCCATCTCACACAGGCCTCCCGCTCTGTCTGAAACCAGTGCTCAGCTTCCTAGGCAACAGGTGCTTGAGGCACGGACATAGAAGCCAAACTAGAGGACTGTGCTGATTTCTACAATACAGATCAGGTTCTCAAGGGCAAAAACCGTTGTGAGACTGGTTTGGCAAACATCTAATCCTGGTGATTTTAAAGAGAGAGAGCACTAGACATTCCCATGACATAATAGGGTCCGGCTTTCCATGCACTAACCACATAATTGGCAGTTATATGAGCTGCCTTCTCATTGGAGGGTAAAACACAGTGGGAGCTTCTGCTGCCCCCTCGAAATGCATTTTTTTTTCTTTGATAAGGAGCCTTCAGCTTCATTGAGTTACTCTCCTTTGGCTGCAGTTCTAAGCAACCGATCCATCACTCCTTTGGACAAGTATTGTAGAATTTGCCTCCAGGAAGTTTACATCTGCCATCTTAATCCTAAGGTCATTTATTTTCCACGAATCTTTACTTGGCTAGGGTCATATAAGGGCACTGCATACGTAGTCACAGCCCTGTGTTTCTCTGAGGGAAGCTTTCTGGCCATGACCCTGCTGTTCTCAGCTCAGCCTAGTGGCTGGAGATTGCTTTGAAAAGAGGGAAGCCCAGCCTTAGGTTCTTGCAGGCAAAGCTCGCACAGCATTGAGTTGGGAGGGCAAAGGCCAGGTAGATGAGCGGTGGGAACCTGGTTTTGTGTGTGTGTGTGTGTGTGTGTGTGTGTACACTCTGGGATATTTGTGCACTGTGTGAAAATATATTGCTGTGATTACTGTAATAAAAGTTGAATGGTCAGTAGCTTTGGAGAGGCTTGGGGGGACTTCCGGTGACAAAGACGACTCTGGGAAGAAGAGAGGCGGAGAAGTCAACCAGATACGGCATGAGACAGACACACAGAATGGGTAGAGGTAAAAGTAATGTGGTAGAACGTAGATGAACACAAATAGGTTAATTTAAGTTATGAGCTAGGTAGAAACAATCCTTAGCTATAGGCCAAGTTTTCATGATTAATAAAAAGTCTCTGTGTCATTATTTGGGAGCTGGCTGGTGGGACAGGAAAAGACTAGTTGCATGTATCTTCAGAGGAGACAGGTGAAGGCGCTGGCTCATGGATCTGAATTCGAGGCCTCTTCTACTCCAGGCCAGGGAGGTCACACTTCTTGCCCCTGCACTTGTGTTATTGCTGATGACTGTAGCAAGCTTGTTTTGCCACCCAACACACCCAGTGCTTCCAGGTAAGGAGTGTGAGCTCCCACGTGCTCCACCCTTGCATTTCTCCAGAGCTGTGTGAATGTTTCTCAGGGCCTATTTAGGGTGCACACTGGCCTCCAGTGCCAGACAGCAGGGTGTGGCTCCCTGAAGGCACTCACAGCACCCTCCGGACCCTCCCACTGCCTCACAGTAGAGCCACCTCACCCCATTAATTCCACAAAGTACACCATCACACACAGCACTGTGCACAACCTTAAATTCAAAGGAAAAAGGGCCACATTCACTGCTCTACACTGAAGGAACTTTCCATTGTTCTCCGCTGTGCGTTACCTGCCCATCACATAATGCCAAGGAGTTACAGGTTTCACGGGCTGAGTATATATAGCAAGCCATTCACTCTTGATTCTCACTCTGTTGGTTGGCATGACTAAACTTCATTTGTCCTCCTTGTACCCCGCCACCACTTGAGTGTGACAGGGAACACTCTCTCCTTACTGCCACTTCTCAAACAAACACCAGGCCATCCTTCTGACAAAATTCACACGCACAATTATAAAAAAAATTGAGACAGATTTGGCTCAGAGCATCGTAGTTTTAGGTTTTGTATTTCAAATTCTATCAGCTCGGTTGCTGATTCTGTGTGGGTGAGAAAAGCCCCTCAAACCTTGACAGGCACGACAGCTCCGGGTCTCTAGTGATGACAGAACATGCCACTCTAATGCAAGGTCAAAGCAGTTCCAACATGCTGAACTTTAGATCTCTATTTCAAGCTAATGTGCTGTCACGTGATCTTGGCACACTTTACCTTCAAATACAGTTTCCAGTAATGATCATTCTCATTCAGCGATGACCTCGATGTCTAGATCTAAGATCTAGAGAAGGGAAGATTCTCCACCGTAATGTTTCCTGTATCCCAGGACAGGGACCAGGCTGAGTAAGACACCTGGGAGCCACCAAGGGGTCAACTCTTCTGCCCTTTCTGCGGTTTGAAAATCATTTTGGATTATTTTATTATTTATTTTATGCGCATTTGTGTTTTGCCTGCATGGGTATATGGGCACCATGTGTGTGCCTGGTGCCCACAGTAGTCAGAAGAGCACACTGGGTCCCTCAAAACTGGAGTTATAGGTGATTGTGAGATAGTCTATGGGTGCTGGGAACTAAACCCAGGTTCTCTGCAAGGGCAGTAAGTGCTCTTAACTAGAGCCATCTCTCCAGACCCCATCCTCCTTCGTTGTCGATGAGAGTCAGTTGTAAGAAGCCACCTGACTGTCTCTGTTATGTTCTTAGCTCTCTCCTCTCACAGTGGAGGGACAGAAAGCAATGTGGTTTTTTTTTTTTTTTTTTTTTTTTTTTTTTTTTTTTTTTTTTTTTTTTTATCTTCCCATACGCTGACATAGTGGGCATTTAATATGGTCTTCGTATTGCAGGGTTTTATCCTTGTCCCAGGCCATTCCCAACCCTCACTGGTCTTATCTGAAGGTACGTGTGATGATTAATCTCTGTTGCCGAGTTAACAGGATTTAGAACGCCCATAGAAATGAACCTATGGGCGTGACTATCACAGTCCAGAGTGTATCTCTGAATGTGGACAGCAACATCCCGTGGCTGGTGCCCAGTCTTCAATATGGAACTCCTCCTTGGGCCAAGAGACTAGACAGAAGACTGTAGCCAATCCTGGCTGGGTGACACCATCACCCAAGAACTCTTAGAAATGACAGTGCTCTTTGGGGGCCCAAAGGTCTTCCCAGCAGTGCACTGATAACAATTCATAACGGCGTGCTCAGTGACTTTTGCAAAGAGAGAACAGTTGTCGGGCCCGTTTCCCTTGTTTTCATTCCTGAAGCCAGTATGAGGACCATGAAAACCACAGCCAGACAAATGAGATTACTTTGCTGTTGACAGCATGCTTGCAGAGGTGACCACACATTGGCTTTAGTGGTTCCTCACGGAGGTGCTCCCTCCCCGAGGGACTCCCCTCATGAAGGTATCTATCATGGAGGCATACACTCATTGAGAGATCCCCCTAGGGAGGGATCCCCTCATGGATGTATAGTAATGGGATCCCCTTATCTGAAATCCTTAGCAGTTTTGATGACAAACCGAAAATCCACTGAAAAAGTATTTTTTAAAAATATGTAACTGTGAGGATGCACTACGCATGCTATGTATCGTCCTTTGTGAGACAGCCTGTTCGCATTTTCTTCCAGCTCCAGCTGCGCATTTCACTCTGAAGTCCTCCTTGTCAGGTCGGTCACACTGCAAGGGGTTTTCCATTTGATGGACTCCAACTTGTGACGTTTAGAAGGAATTCTCCACCCCTCCCGGCGCCCATTTTCTTGTGAATGTGTTAGTATGCACATGTGTATATGCCTGTTTGCGTGTGTGTGTGTGTGTGTGTGTGTGTATGGGGGGATGCATGTGTGTACATGTGCATGTGAAGGCCTGAGGCTGGCGTAAGGAATCATCCTGGATTACTGTCAATCACACCTGGAGCTCACTAGCCAGCGGGCTCTGGGTCTTCTGAAGCAGGACTTACAGGAGGTTTGTCAGGCCCAGCTGGCAATTATGTGGGTTCCAGGGATCTGAACTCTGGTCCTTGCATTTGGTTGGTAAGGGCTTTATATACGAGCCATCTCCCCAGTCCTCAGCTCTACTTAAAAAAA
Organism: Arvicola amphibius; assembly: GCF_903992535.2. NCBI lineage: Eukaryota > Metazoa > Chordata > Mammalia > Rodentia > Cricetidae > Arvicola > Arvicola amphibius. Next base: position 101,910,467 of record NC_052054.1, on the reverse strand, counting down.
TTATTTTTACTGTATGTATGTATGTATGTATGTATGTATGTATGTTGAACCTGGGTCCTCTGGAAGAGCAGCAAGTGCTTAACCACTGAGCCATGTCTCCATCCCCGGGATTCCACTCTTAATGACGAATCTGAAAAGCCCTTTTCCTAGTCCTGGTCCTGAAGTTTCTCCTCACAATGTTTGTATCGCAAACTTTCATTTTTTTTTTAGGTTCTAAGTGCACAGCGCAGTCTGAGTTCACATCTACAGAAGGCATGAAGTTTAGGGAGAGATTAAATTTTCTTAACTATGAGTGAAAGACGTTTTTTCTATGTTTGTGTGTGCACTTGTGTGTCCATATTTGGTGCAAGTATGTGAGTACGGTGTGGAGTCTACAGGTCGACCTCAAATGTTCTTTCTCGGGAGTGCCATCGCGTTTTTAAAGACAGGCTCCCTCATGGCTCTGGAATTTGCCAAGTGCCCGGGCTGGCCTGACTGGGAGCCCAGGGACTCAGCATGTCTCCACCGTCCATGCTGGGAGTACAAGTTAATGCTGCCACACTAGGCTAGGATACTAACATAAATATCTTTCTAAATTCTTACTCGAAGAATTGAAATTTAGAAGTTCAGATGTGAATGTGTTATTTTGTCTTTTCCGTTTTCCCTTCCGTTAGCCTGAAATGAAGCTGAAAGCGCCTGCGAGATCGTCTCTCTTATCTAAAAGCTTGCGGAGGTGTTTCTAGACGGATCCAGGAAAGGAGGAGGAATGCTGCTGTTCTCACCAGTTAATTATTTTGCTGAGCTTCTGACGGTGGGCTCAAGCGACCCTCAGGTGTTTTATTTTAAATCATTCTTCTTTTTTATTTGAACTTTTCTGTCAATTGAGAATTTCATACATGTATATAATGCAGAATTTCATACATGTATATAATGCAGTTTGCACAAATTCATCCCCATTCCTGTCTTCTTTTCTCAAATCGGCTGGGTCTTCCTGTACGTGCATGGACCACATCCTTGAAAACAACAGAATCCTTCTGCCCCTGATGCCATCAGGTGCTGACAGTTCCTTAGCTGGGGGTGGGGGCGGGGACTTCCCCCTCCCAGTCCAGGCTGGGATTTTGGCTGGCTTGGCCCCTTGCAGGCTTTACCTGTGCAGTCACAGCCACTGGGAGTTCATGTGTGCGACGGTCCTGTCTTGTCTGGCAAATACTGTTTCCTGCAGACATCTGTTCCTTCCCCACCCCATCTCTTACCGTCTTCCTGCTGCTCTTCCATGATGATGTTCTTATGTGCAAACCCAGGGACCCAAGGATAGTGACTCCACCCTTTCCTCATCCCACTGAGCCATGGGATGGGAAGTCCAGACACCACATCACTGCTGACCTCAGCAAGAGTCCAGCACTCACTCAGGTCATTGTTTTCCACCCATGTGGCTTTTTCGTCTCAGTGATGATTATTGGAGGTTGTCTCGTGTTCAGCTTTCTGCTTGTGTGATGTTTTGGGAAGAGCATACTTTTTACTAATAGCAGGTAGTTAAAAGGTAATCAGCCATTTCTAAGATGAAGTCTCTCCAAGGTTTGGAAGGACCAGCCCACTGTGTGCGCTCCATTCTTTAGAGAGAGGTGACTATGTCCGAGTGGAAAAATGAAGCTGAGCACAGGCGGGCATGCAACACGCACACATTCATTTCTCTCCGCTCTCGACAGATGTGACCGTCTACTTTAAGCTCCCGCCATGTCGCCATGACTTCCCTGCTATGATGAACTATAACTAGAGCCATGAGGTGCAATAAACCCTTTCTCACCTAAGCTGCTTTCCTCCTCCCCCAGGGCATTTTATCATAGCAAGAGAAATAAAACTAGGACAGTATGTAATTAAAACAAATAAGGCAAGGCTAATATCTTTTTACCCAACTGTCCCCTGGGGTAAATGCTAGCTGCTTACACTTTATTGGCGATTTCTACAGGTACGCTGTTGAGGCACACCCGCAGTGAGTGCTTCTGATGAATTCAAATGAGCACACATGGGCTAACAAAGACAGGATTATTTACACTTCACTGTGACTCCTTGGTTTGCCAAGCAGCTTGCCTTGAAGAAAGACAAGTGTGATGGTTTATTTTGGGGAATAATTATGTAAATTGCATAAACTGATTGAGTTGTCCACAGTGACAGTTATCCTGGTAGATGTTTATAAAATGTAGGAAAGACTGCGATGGGATGCTGATCAACCTAGAAGGCAATGAACGCTGATGCTACTGAAGGCAACCTTAGCAGCCCCGAGGTTACCCCCCTGCCCAAGAGTCCGGCAGAAGGAAGACAGAGTCAGACTTCTAAGACTTCCACACACTCTTTACCTTTGTAGCCTTTTCTTTCGTGCTGCCTTTCTTCTCCTTCTCTTTTTTGCCTTTTTTGGGATTCTCCTTTTTCTCCTCTTTTTTCTTTTTCTTTTTGAGTTTTTCTTCTTCCTCTTGACTGGCTAAAATATCCTCAATAACCTACAGAAAAGACCAAAACCGATCATAGCACCTCACCCACCATGATCAGGAGGAGGACGGTTTCCCCATCCTGCTGTGCTCCCACCCTGCTGGAAGCAGCCACCTACCTTGAGGAGGATTTGTCAGGAGGAGGAGCTGTCTGTTCACTCTTGGAAGAGGGATGGTCGGAGGTCAGACACCTCTCTCCACAGCTACACACTTTTCAGGGGGTTGCTTTAACGCTAGAAGAGGCCATGCTTTCCCCAGCCCGTCAATGGCAGCAGGACATGTCAGTCCTGTCACATTTTAAACCCAAGTCATTCAACCTAAGGACTTCTCCTGCTCTGTTTTCTACCCAGATGATGGCTCCGTGTGTGTGTGTGTGTGTGTGTGTGTGTGTGTGTGTGTGTGTGCGCGTGCATGTGTGTGAGCTTTTCAGCATTTGCCCACTTCAATTGGCTCCTAATAAAGAATGTTTTAATACCTGGAAGAGTTGGTTTCTTTCCCTCACAGGTCACTTTTACCTGGTTTTGGTGTGCAAAGTCCTTCTGTATTTGTGCTGCTTTTATTGGTTAATGAATAAAGCTGCTTTTGGCCAGTGGCTTAACAGAGTAAAGCCAGGTGGGAAATCCAAAGAGAGATGTAGAAAGAGAGTAGGTGGAGTGAGGGAGAAGCCAAGTAGCTGCCCACAGGAGACAGATACACCAGAACCTTGCTGGTAAGCCACAGCCACGTGGCACTACACAGATTAATAGAAATGGGTTAATTTAAGAGATAAGAGTTAGCCAGAAATACACTTAAGCTATTGGCCAAAAAATATTGCAATTAATACAGATTTCTGTGTGATTATTTTGGGATTCTGGGCAGCTGGGAAAGGAACAAGCTGCCTCCCCCAACACGGTTTGACTGAGTGTCCCCGACTATTTGTTTTCTGCCCAAAGCTTAGAGCAGTCACTCTAATTCCTCTCTCTCCCCCAAGTCCCCAACAAATAATAATACTACGGGGTTTTTTTTTTGGATCAATTATATCTATAGAACAATATTCAGCAGAGGTGGGGGTTTGTGATGCTGATCATCCCAACCAAAGGACAGCCCCCCCCACCACTGTTGTCTTGCCTGTAACTCTCAGAGCACACCATCATTATTGTGTTTACCATAGGCATTGCATCTTTATGGTGGCGTTGGTGCTGCAAGTGGTTTCATTGATGTTTTCTCTCCACCAGTGTTTGCACACACAGACCCACTGCTCTGCTCACTAATAGTGTAAGACTGTTTCAGCCTTCACGCTATTCAGTTCCTCAGCTGATCCTCTTTGTGTCTGTATATAGGATACATCTGCAGTACACAATCCCTTGCCAGCTCCAATTTCTGTGTCTTGCCCTTTGTCTTGTCTGAGTGTGCACAGCAGTTCATATAGAACAATGTTTGATAGTGGTGGTGTAACAGCCATTCCCGTGTGTTTCTGCCATTAGTGGAACTGTTTCTCATGAATTTAATTAGGCATGACATTGGGTTTCAAAACAAGATAGAAATTCGTTGTTATGTTAAAAAAGGGTGGATATATTTCAAGTTCATTGACTTCAGTCTTTTATTGAGAATTTCATGCATGCATATAATGTGTTTAGATAAAATCCACCCTCATTCTTAACTCCTTCAAGACCTTTCCTATCCACTATTTCCTCCCAGCCTCATGTACTTGCTATTTAAAACAGACAGGCAGACACTGAGTCCCCTTAGCGCTTCCTGTATGTGCATTGGTGGGTGCAGGACCATCTGCTGAAGCTTGGGTAGTCTTCTCAGGGGTCATATCACTGAAGAAAATGAATTTCCCTTCCCCAGCAGCCACCAAGTTCCAGTAGCTCCTTAGCTAGGAATGTAATCTCATAAGCCCCGCCCCGTCCATGCCGGGATTTTGATTGGGTTGATCTTGTTTTGGCTGGTTTGATCTTGTTCAGGTCTTGTGCATGCACTCACAGCTGCTCTGATTTGCTGTCATGTCTATCAAATAAAGTTTCTCTGTGGACATCCTCTTCCTCTGGCTCTTACGATCTTTCCACTTCCTCTTCTGTGATGATCCTGAGCAGTTTATTATTCTGTCCACCTAGCAAAATAATAGTAGTAGGTTCTTCCTATGGCCTATGACCCACCCAGCCATGGGTTTAGGGTCCAGGAACAAATGATGTCTCATGGAAGGCTTTAGCTCTAATCAGAAAGTATTTGATTACGTCTAAAACATCGTGCCACTATTGCACCAGCGGGCCTATCTTGCAAGGTCAGTCAGTCCGTGGGGTTCACAGCTGGGTAAGATGGTTGAATACTTTCTCCCTCAGTGCTGTAAAATAAAACCTTCTGGCACTATGAAATCTAGCCCGCAAGGATGAAACTTCCAAGTCCGTACCAGATTGATTTCTCCATGTCCTGTGACTCAAGTGTGTAGTATCTGCAGCAATAGGGTCTCGCCATCAACTTCTGGAGGGTAACGAAGAGCAATAGAAATGGCTTGTGATGTTTGAGGGTATCACTGGAACCCCACTGGCCAAGTACTTAAAAGAGGTTTTTATTTTTTAGTATCAGAGAGAGATGCTAGGTTTGGAAACGGCCCTTCCACATCCATTGGATAAGTCCAGGCTCTTTTCTTCAGCCTACTTCCCATGATGCAGTGCGTTCACATATACCTTAAACTCAAAGTGCTGTGGCATTATGAAATGATTGCCACTTTATTACCACGGTTTGCCTCTTTAGTATGCTGCTAGTTTTAGTGAGCGGGTATTCCACCCTCCCCCACAGTGCTGGGAATTGAACTCAGGGCTTGATGCATGCTCTCTCATCTGATCACGCATGGTCCAGGCAGGAAGCTTCAGCCTGATCTCCATCTCCAGACTGGCCGGCTCAGGCTGCGGGTGCAGCCTTGGGTGGAATGCAGTCTATAATTGCTGGTCTTTTCTTGCTTTCCATCATCTGTCATTTAATGTCAAGCTGCCCTGTGGTCCCCTTTGCTTTACCGGAATGCATTAACCAGGCGCCCTCAGGTTTGTTTTTAGTTTGACTAGAGTCAGCTCCTCCTTTTCATGTTTCTTGTGGACAACTGAGACATTCCACCAACAATCTTAATCCCATAATCACAGCTCTCTAAACTACAGTGAAGCATGTTTGGCTGCTTGCCCTGGTCTGACTTTCAAGACCCTGCTTGTTCCTGAAGACTTGGCGGCAGGGCAAGACCTAAACACACACACACACACACACACACACACACACACGAGGAAGAAAGAAAGAAAAGAAACAACACAGTTAAAGTGATGGTCCCTTAGGGCAAGGCCTGCTAAACTGCCCGGTAACAGTGCTGGTACTGCATGCTTACAGTATTCTGGGGAGGGCCAGAATGTGGTATGGAGGAATGAGAACGATGCTGGCTTCAGAACATGTTCAGCCAAAACATGCCAGGTTGAGGAGGAACCCTACACCTGACCCCATAGGCAATGGGGCACACAATGAGCAGTCTGCCTTAGGGGCTGGTGTGAGGTCTCCAACCCTGACCTTAAGAGTGGGTACTCCACTGCATGGTGCTCCAGGTACTTAGATCCTCCTAAGAACATTGGAGGGTTGGGGGGACGGGAGAGATGATGCAGCAGTTAAAAGCACTGATTGGTTTTGTAGGGGACCTGGGTTCAGTTCCCGGCACTCATAGGGTGGCTCAGAAATATCAGTAACGCCAGCTCTAGGGGATCCAATGCCCTCTTCTCTGACCTCTACAGGCACACATGAGATGCACACACACACACACACACACACACACACACATGCACACACACACACACGTATGTATATATGCAGCAAAACATTCAGATACATTAAATAAAATAAAATAAAATTTTAAAACAAAACAGAACACCAAAACCAACCAAACAAAAATGGCTGGGGATGTCATCTGGCTGTAAGGATGCTTGCCCAGCATGCATGAAGCCATCTTGGGTTCTATCTTTAACACCACATGTGCATGTAGTGGTACATTTCAATAACCCCAGTACTTAGGGACTGGAGTCAGGAGGATCTGAAGTTCAAGGTTATCCTTAATACATAATGAGTTTGAGGCTAGCCTGGGGTACAGAGGCTATTTCAACACCTCCCCCTGGGGGTTCTTCATCCATACTATAAACAAGGCAGACATGACCAACTTTGGCCAACTTTTACACCACGCATGGCAGGGGTGATGAGGTACGGTACTCAGTGAAGATCTGCACAGCCCCTTCACTTACATACCATCATGGCTACCTTCTTGCTATCATGGAAGTGCTGAGTTGTGGCAGAGGGTGCACATAACCAGCCTAAGGTCCTTACTATTCGCCCTGTTTGAAAAAGGCTGCCATTTCTAACTTTTGTCAACCTGCCTAGTTATTTTCTGTAGCATAAATTCTTCAAATTGGTGTCCCTCGGGCAGAGAATATCCATATTGAAATTCTGGATGTCAACTTGGTCCATGCCCCTTAAGAAACGCCATGCTAATGAGTTTACCCAGCCATAGTGCTTGAGAGTGACATTTTCCTACAGGCACACTGAGCTGGGTTTCTAACTTAAAATTTTTCTTAGTTGTGTGGGTAAAAAGACACAGCAAAACTGTTTGATATTGAAAGGTCTTTGCCAATGATTAAAATTTTTTTCTTTAAAAAAAAGTTCTGTTCATTTCTTTTCTACGGAGATGATGATTGATTATTTTCTAAGGTCTCTTTAGATATGAACAAACTGTTCATCAGAGATGCCGCCAAGCATTTTCCTTGGTTTTTCATGACTCTACCTTCACCGACGGTGTCATTTTTAACTGCTTGACTTTTGTGTAGTTCGTTTTATCAGTCTGCCTTCTATATGATTTCTGCCTATGGCAACATGCTTCCAAGGTTATCCCCCACCCTTCTGATTATTAAATATTCCAGCAATTTCTTCTGGCAATTTGCAGTTTAATATTTTCACATGTAAATATTCAGTGTAAAAGAAATTTATTTTGCAAGTCAGGGGAGGCTAGGGATTTAGTGAATTTGCCACAGAGGGCCTGGCCATCTCTCTACCTGCTGCTCCGTTCCCCCTCCTTCGAAAGGGACCATTAGGATGACTGACTTCTCATTTGGGTCTGAATTGGCTTCTGAACACATTAGTCTGCAGTTGGCCTCTGTGACTTGACTTTCAGAATCACAGTTTATTAACTGTGAGTTTGCCCAGGTTGCTTGATCGTCATAGGGCTAATCTGCATGTCTTTGCATAGCATCTGGCACAGAACGTTTTCTCGGTGAGTGAACGTGCCGCTACTGTGGCCGTCATCTTCTATCCTTTCCCTAAATCTGTGGCATCACCACCGTTACGGACTCTTTAACTAACCCTCTTTTGGAGATGTCCATGTGTTCTTCCATACAAACTTGAAAATATGGTTGTCAATACGAAAATGACTTTGGTTTTGGTTGAAATTGCATCAAGGGTGGGGATTAATGGACACCGTATACTTCTATTTTATTGAGTCTTCAGGGAAATCTTCAGCAATCTCTTTGTCTAACTAAGGATTCTCTTACCGCCCCAGTCAAATTTTACCCCTGCAATTCTGGACAACTGGGTATCTGTCAATGACTTCATGTTGAGATTACTGCATTTTCTAGGAAAATAACCCCAAATGTAATAATAATAATAAAATGATGCTTCAGGTATTTATAACTGTCTGTTTAAAAATCTTATTGCCTTTGTTAGAGTTGCCAAGGAAATACTAGATCTGAGAGAAGTCACCTTAGGGCTAGGGAGAACAGCCTGAGATGTGGGCAGATAGGAGAGAGCATCCTGAGATACAGAGAGATCATGAGAGAGAAGCTTGAGGTGTGGAAGGTGGGGGAGTGAACGGCCGGAGTCCGTGGTCTGATGATGGGGGATGGGGGAGGAGGGATAGCTAGGTACCAGGAACCAGAACTCAGACTGCTAGGAACTGACAAGAAAAATGGCCTGAAATGACATCACAGTCTTTTCAAAACTGGACAGGAGAAAGAAAGAATTGATCATGAAACAAATCAGAAAGAATATGTGTGATGATATTCACCCTGGGATGCATCACGTAAGTAATTCTAAGAAAATACTGGAGACATAATATACTGTGAATCCATCCACATCCAAGTCTAAGGAAATGTGACTATGGCTTAACTTTTTGTTGCCATGCATTGCTTACCTGTTCTGGGGTCTTGTTGGAGAAGATGATAGCTGAGCCTCCTTCTTCTTCGTTGGGGTAGTCTGGAAATGTACCTGTTAAATTCCTGCAGAGAGAAAGAATGCAATTTGAAAGAGAGTGAGATGAGTATCTTTGGTAATGCCCCACTTGCCAACCTGTGTGCGTTAATATCAGTAAGTGGTGGTGGGACCCCTGTGCCGGTGCTGGCAGAGTCTCTGAGTAGCAGAGGAATAGGGACAAGCAACCCGAGGTTTACCGCCCCTGGGGACATGTTAGTCTGAGGTGGACATCTCTCTCTTAGACAGATTCTATTTTTCCTCCTCTGTCTCCCCTCCTCCTTTTAATATCAAGATGCTTTGTGGTTTAGTTTCAACAAAGACAGAAGCACAAATCATTTCTTCCTGTTTAAAATGTAGGGTAAACACAGGACTTTGAAACTAAACAGAAGGGTGGAGTTGAACAAACGGCATGTCCAGAAAGTGTCCGAAACCTTTAGGTTTTAGGAAGTCTGGGGCCCCATGTTTGATAGGGTCCAACAAGTATTTCTTTCTCTAACCACATAATTTCTCCACAGAGAAAGCAGACTGTAGAATTTAGTGTGGAGAATTACCAAAGGGGGATGTGGTCATTATTTATAAGAGAAGCTGACTTTGGCATAAGTGTTACACTTATTCCATGTGTAGGAAAATATACTACACATGTATAATTCAGCAGCTGAATTAGAGCCTTTCCTTCCCAGAAGTAGGGAGCCCAAAGCTTGGAGGAGGTGGCCATGTTTAACAGCTTCTCAGACTCCTGCATCAAGGTACTCTTTTCACACAATGATTTTTTCACACTTAACGATTTTTGAGGATCTCTAAGGGTTTCTGTTTCTATGGGTTGCACTATTGGTATTTACACTTTTAGATGTTAAAACTCAGAAAATGTTAAATTTGTATTTCTACTTCACTTAAGAATAAGAAACCTATTATCAGAAATTAATCACCAGCCTTATCCAGCTCTGAACATGCTGAGCTACAATAACCAGAGGCCTAGCAAGACAGGCCCATGGCTACACCAGCGGCACAAGGGTCATGGGAGTGACCGACCACATTCTGATTGGATGGAGTCTGGCTTCGCATACCTAGCACTGTTATTTAGTACAAGAACCTATAGCTAGACAGGTCATAGGCCCCAGGGAAGAACTTCCTACTATTTTCCTGCTAAATGGAAACAGAACCAAATCAATTCCTAATGAGTTATCACTATACCCACAGATTAGCACATTTCTCAACTATCGTCATGAAACTTCTGTTTGTAGAAAATGGCACTGGATAGTTTTCTGTCGACTTGACGCGTTAGAGTCATCAGAGAGGAGGAAACACCAATTGAGAAAATGTCTCCATAAGATCAGGCTGTGGGGCAGGCCTGTAGGTTATTTTCTTAATTAGTGATTGGTTGGAGAAGGCCCAACCTGGGTTGTATTTTTAAAAAGTATGGTGAACAACGTGACGAGCAAGCCAGGAAGCAGCACCTCTCCGTGGCCTCTGCATCAGCTCCTGCCTCCAGGTTCTTCCCTGTTTGAGTTCCTGTCCTGACTTTCTCCAGTGACACACTATGATAGGAAATATAAGCCAAATAAATCCTTTTCCCCACCTTGCTTTTGGTTATGGGATTTCATCACCACCATAGTAACCTTAATTAGTTCAGCGATTGACATAGAGACCCACACCTGGCCTAAATGAAGACAACCAGGGACTTCAGAATGCTCAGCCGTAAATGGCACATTTAAACCACACTCCCTTCCTCCCAAGGTTCAGAAGCCACTGTGGAAGAGGGGATCGAGAGAGGGTACGATTTAGACGCAGCGCATGACTGCAAGGAAAGAGCATCTTCTGGACACAACGGGACAGCTGCACATAGGGGCTCAGAGTGGCGGCGACAGCACTGCACAAGTCCTGTGTGTGCTCAAGCCAGCTCAGAGCCCAACGTCGAGGGACGGGGGTGGTCTTGAAGACCCAGCTCTAGCCAAAGCGCTACTGGCAATAATAGAGAGGAAGAGTCAGATCTCTTTAAGAGTGTAGCCCCTGGTAGGTTGGCTATGCTCCAATGGAAGGCCACACATCCAAGAATATATGGGCAGCGCAAAACGCCTTGAAGAGCAGAAGGAAAAAGAGAAAACGAAGAAGAGGTGGGTAGGGAAGGGGGCATGGACCTGGCAGGAGTTGGGGAGGGGGTAGACAGGATCAACATACACTGCACAAAGTGCTCAGAGGAATGGCAAACGAACAAGAACCAACCATGTTTGAATAGATACAATTCTATGAGCGGTAAACACAGTTTCCAAAGTCCTAGACTTTTCAAGTCTACTGGAGTCTGGTTTAATGAGATCTCGCTGGGTGCTCTGCTCTGCTTCCACGCTCCAATATGTGGCAATAGGTTGTGCTAGTCAGAAATTCAGGACCTTTGGTCTCACGCACACCTGTAAGTGTGAAAGGAAGGAGCGTGCTGATGGTCTCCCCGGCAACTTGGAACATCCTGCTGTGACTCAGCATTGCAGGTGGACGAGTGCAGTTTGGAGCAGCTGCTCACGAACGTCTCCTCTGTCACTAAGTCACTGGTCTGACGGGGTGTGATGGAAATGTCAGGCCCTGCTCATTGAGAAGACGGCGGTCCACTTGGTTCTTCAAGGTCCACCAGACCAGGGATGCGTCGTCTTTGAGTTTCTAGGCTAGCTTTCTTGAGGTGGAGAGACCCACTCTAAATGTCGTTGGCATCCTCCCAGGGGCTGTGATCCCACACTGGGATAAAAGAGAAAGTGACAGCACCTGGGAGGCAGAGGGAGGCGGGTCTCTGTGGGTTCTAGGCCAGCCTGGTCTCTATAGTAAGACCTTGCCTCCAGGAAAGAGAGATAGAGACTGAACAAGTTGTATTTAGAAACACACAGGTATGCATGCACAAACACACGCACACACACCGACTACCACCATCACCACCACCACCACCAATAATAACAACAAGCAGTACAAAATGAGGCCATGAATTTGAAAGAGAGCAAGGAGGGGTTTATGGGAGGGTTCAGAGAGAGGAAAGGGAAAGGAGAAATAATAAAAATATGATCTCAAAAAATAGAGGGTATTCCTGGGCACCAGCATTCATTTCTTTCTGCTTCCTGCCTGCAGATGCAATGTGACCAACTGCCTCCATGACTGCCCTGCCACCTTAGACTGAACCCTTCAACTGTGAGCCGAAACAGCCCCTTTCTTCCATAAGCTGCTCTTGCCTGGGATCTCGTCACAGTAGGAAAAGCAGGGCAATGCCAAGGACACTGTTCACCGACACTGGGAACTATTGAGACCTGGGAGCTCTCAGCCTCTGGGTGAGCACCCCCCCTTCACTTCTCAATCCCTGTCACACAATACTTGTGTTTGGAATGTGTGGGCAACAGTCTTCTCTCACCACGCCCACTAACAAGACCTCTACAGCAACTCCGCGAGTGATGCCGTCACGACTCTTTCCTTGTATTGTTGAACTCGAACTCTCTAGGGATCATAAGAAATTTAGTCACAAACACACACACACACACACACACACACACACACACACTTTTCATATGTGTGTCTGTGTTAGATGTGTTAGAATGTGTGTGTGTGTGTGTGTGTGTGTGTGTGTGTGTGTGTGCGTGTGTGTGTGTGTGTGTATGTATGAGCGGTGTTAGGTCTCCTGTAGCTGTAGTTACAGGAGGTTGTGAGGCACCTGAGGTGGGTTCTGGGAACTGAACTCAGGTCCTGTGGAAGAGCAACACATGCTCTTAACCTTAATGACTGAACCATCTCTCCAGCCTCCCCTGAAAAATCCAGATTCACACGATCCCATTTTGCCTGTTACTTCTTAATTTTAGAATGTATCAGTTTTCAGAGCAGGAGTTAATATGAGAATTCACAGTAACTTTTGTAAAATAATTTAAACATATTCATCTTCATGAGTGTGCTTTATGTCTTGTAATTTATGTTCTGCGTGTCCCTGAGCGGTTTAGGCTTTAGATCAGCCCTCATGGTGTGAGAGCTACAGAGCAGAGGGGCTGATGGTCTTGGAAGACAGAACGGCGGACGCTATTTAGGCTTCCATGGCAATTTTAGCAGTGTTTATGGGGCTCAACAGCTGTGACTGCAGGGGATGCCCTTCTGGAAGGAGCCACCCTCCCAGAAGGAACAGAAGACCCAAATTATACAGTGTCAGGACCTCAAATTATACAGTGTCAGCGCCAAGACGCTTTTGATTAATGGTGGAAAACCAAGTATCTGTCTTGGGGAATCCTATGCCTCTGCCCCCACCCTCACCCCCATGTCACACTCTCCCCCGCAGTCTTGGATCCCAGGGGTGGTGGAAGCTGACACCTGGACACACGCAGTCATCCCACCCATAGAACTGAGCATCCATAGGCATGTACCTGGAATACTTGACTGCTTCAGATGGGAGCACTGGTGTGGGGACCTTTTAATGATGGCCAGCTGCATCTCGCCAAGCTCCTACAGCCAGGTACCCCATCCATCAATGAGCCACCACCTTCCTGTCACCTCCTTCAGACACACTTCTGTCCTTAAGGGCTTGGCTTCGTTCTCCGGGCACTGGCCTTCTCAGGGGTCGCACTTCTTGAGGTTCTTTCTCCCTTAGTTTTCCCTACTTCCTCCCCGCCCCACTTCTCCTCCTCCCCTCGCTATCTGACATCCCAAGAATCCTGCAGCCCCTCCTTCGGCATGCTCACTTTCCTTAGCTCTCACCCCTAAACCCTGCTGGGAGAACTGTCCACGCACGACCGCCCCATTAAGATAGCTCTCACAGGTGTGGAGTATTGAACTGTGACCCTGACCCCACCGATGCTTACGTTGAAACCCTAACCTCAGCACCTCAGGATATGGCCTTGTTCCTTGCAGCTGCACCTGGTTAAGACAAGGCTCCATCTCACAGTCCCCAGAAAGAACCAACCTGCTGACACTCCGGGCTTCCTGCCCAGAACCCAGATGATGCGATCCTGCTGCTCAGCCACCCAGACTTAGGACGTCATTACGGCAGCTGGGGTCCAGCATCCCAGTACACAACTAACGGCCTAGTATGGGTTTGCTGCTTTCTAAAGGGTATTTGATCATGATGCTGTGTCTTAGGGTTTTCATTGCTGTGATTAAACACCAGGATCATATGCAGCTTGAGGAGGAAAGGGTTTGCTTTAGCTTATAGTTCCATACCACGGTCCATCACTGAGATAAGTCAGGGCAGGAACCTGGAAGTAGAGCTGATGCAGGAGCCATGGAGAGGTGCTGGGGTGGGAGGTCCTTCTGTATATGTGTTGCTTTTATTGGTTAAAAATGAAGCTGCTTTAGGCCAATAGAATAAAGCCAGGCTGAAATATATGTGTGTGTGTGTGTACATATACATATATATGTACACACACACACACACACACACACATACACACACACATATATTCCAGTGGCTCACCCAACACCCGGAATCACAGAAGTTCAGAGATTAAATGACTGCAGCTCACGCCTTCTTGGCACTCTGACCCCAAAACTCTTCCTCCACCTGCTGTAGAGCTCCGATGCACTCAACGGAGCACGACCTGGAGTCATTCTCGGCTGTCTCTTTTCCATGCCACCTTCCTAGCATGTGTCAAGGGTGACTGGTATACATCACCGCATTAGGCCCAGGACACCGCCACCAAGCACTTGCTTACACCATGAACTGGTCTCTTCTTACTGTTCTGTGGCCACCTGAGGTGGGTGGCAGGGGAGTGACCCCTTTAAAACATGAGCCGTACTGTACCATTTCTTTGTTCAAAGGTCACCAATTCTTTCAAAACAGAACTCTTGTCCATATCATTAGAATAAGCTTTGGTCCAGCTCTCCTGGGACAATTGATACCAGGGCCCCTTTTATTCTGAAGAGGCCTTAAGCTGTCCTGGTTTGTGACTTAAGTTATATGGTTTCTCCAATGACCCTGGCCCCCTGAGACACTGCACCCAGCCTTCCTCACTCTGTCTCTGGGACCTTTGTCTGCATGTCTAGCTCTGGTGCATCTGGCCACCTTCTGGTTTCTTCCTTCATTTTAAGTCTGCTCAGATTCATAGTGTCAGACAGGTCCTGCCTAACCACACTGCATGGCACAATCTGACCAAAGATAGTAACTTTTCTCTCACTTCACAACCAAAGATCTGGTAGAGGCACAAATCTGTGCAACGAAGAAGGGGGAACATCAAATAGTTTTGGGGTCTCTCTCTGCAGTCCAGAAAATAGTTTAATAAAGGCAAGGATCTTTTCAGTTTAAAATGAACTTTGAGGCAGAATTTTCTGCACAGTTCCGAGATGTTCAATATGCTGAGATTATGCATAATTATTAAAATTACAGCTTTCCTTCAACTATGATTCTAAAGCCTTGATTATCTTTAAACTTGCACTGTCTTGCTGATATGCAGCGGGTAGCATGCTAAAAAGCTGTTCCAGAATTCTGCCTCCTCCCCACCTCCCCACCCATTTCCATTCACGCTCAAATTGCTGCAACAGCCGTGGCCAGAGAAGGCTCTTCAAGTGGGCGTCAGAACCACCGGGTGGAACAACCTCTGTAGAGAGCTTTGTGAAATAGCCAGAGCCACCTGCATGAGACCTACAGGTTCACCCTTGTCTACAGAACAACACTGGGGAGAAGGGATGAAAAGGGTGGGGTGCTGGGAGGGAGAATGGGGGGCGAGGGAGCAAAGGCTGCTAATGGGGAACAGAAAGCTTGAAAATGGTTGCTGTCTTGGCAAAGCAAGTCTTCAGAAGTCACAAACTGTTTGTCGACACTATAAGCAAACACTGGCCTATTTTATTAGGGATGATATTTTCTAAAGCAAGCTTTTCAACTTTGAGGGGTATTTATTTATTACATGTGCATGCTCATATGTGTGCATGTGTGTACGCATGCATATGGAGGCTGGAGGACAACCTTTGTTGTTACAGGGTCTCCATTGGCTTGGAACTCACTTAAGCAGGCTGGCCAGCCAGCGAGTCCCAGGAACCTCCTGTCTCTACCTTTCTCATTCACTTGTCTGTTAACATGGATTCTGGGGGTTGAACTCGGGTTCCTGAGTTTACAAGGGGCAAATAATTTACTGAATGAATGACCTCCCCAGCCCATGCTATTTCATTTTTATTAAGACAAATATTAATTTCCCAAAAGAAAACTTTTAGTTTTCTTAATGTGTTTCCTTAATGCATTTCCTGAAATGTATTGAGAAAATGAAAACACTAAATTTTAGAGATTATTTAATATTTTTAACAGAATGAATGCCTCCTCTCCGTCACTAAATGATAAATCACCTCTTGAATGTTGGGAAACAAAAACCCAGAAAGCAAGCCAAGGGGGAGCCTGGAGTGCTCATCCCTGCTGGAGGCTACCAGACTCTAGCTTTGTAAGCTGTGTGCCCTGGAGCTCCACTGGGGTGGGGAAAGTTCTAGATAGTAGCCTTGGACATTTCCTTTTCTTCTTCTAGGATCAACCACAGGGCTTGACTCTCAGTGCTTTGATGCCAACTTCTCCAACCCCACTCCTCCTCCATTGTGACTGTGGCCTCAGGACCTGGCTTTCATCCTCCTGTCTTGGCTCTCTCAGATGTGGTGGTGTCATCCTGAGCCTGCTTCAGTCTCAGACAAGGACCCCTGGCCAGGCACCATGGAGCCCAAGAATCGCTAGACAGACTGCCTCCGATTCCAGCTGTGGCCAGCAGGCCTGGCAGGGCCGGTCTTCACACAGGGGATATTATACCATATTTGTGAAACATTTACCTGGCTTCTGAAAGACTGGGACAGTAAGGACTGTTGGCTTCTCTTTCTGGGCATTAAAGAGCACACACCTGTACCTCTCAGCTCTAAGGCAGAGAGCCTACCCTGGACTCCTGTGGGGAGACAGCAGCCAGCCTTTCCTGCCCTGCCCTACCCAGACCGACTCAGCCCACCTCAGCCACTTTAGGTTACAGCCGGCGGGCATCTCAGCTAACAACATCCTGTTCCTCAACATCAGGCATTCCGTGCAAGAACCACGTTCCAGGAGCTAAGTTCTCATGGTTTTAAGCAGAGGGAACAGAGCTGTGCTGCACGTTCACCATGTTTTTTCTCCCACTGAGTGTTTTCAAGATTCTGGAACTGCATCGAACACCCGTCAGCTCCTGAACCGATGCTGCGGCTCCTAGGGGGAAAGACCCGGCGATGGGGGCCATCAGCACTCCTTGCTTTTGCTTAAGAGCAAAGGGGACAGCAGAAGATGCCCTGTGCTTGAGTCTTCAGGGCCTGGGGACAGGGAAGGCCTGAGGGTGGCCTGGAGCAGAGCTGTTGAGTTCTCTAATCCACTTCAGCACAGCAAGTAGGAATGATGTGTCAAACGAAATAAACCACAGAGCAAAACAATTTGCAATCACGGCCCAACTGTCATACTCGGCTGGGTTCGCTCCTTGCTCAGAGTCTTAATACTAAATAGACGTCATCATTTTGGCAGTGGGTTTGCCCAGTTTTATTTTAAAATATTTATGCTTCTGTGGCATCTCTCCCAGGACATTAAAGTCTCTGTTTCTGTTACCAGTCAGCTCTAACAACGTAGTTACCGTAACTGTATTTTTATGTTCTGGCTCCCTTTTAAAAATGCATTTATCAGGAATTACTTGTCCCATCTACATCTGTCAGCTCCTGGGCCGCCCTCTTCGTTCAATGGTCTCCGTTCATGCTTTATTAACACCAAGCAGCTATCTTATTTTTCTTTATAATGTACTTCAGAATACACGGCCATTTGTTCTTCCTCGTTGTCCTTAGCTTCTTATTTTAATCCTAATGACTTTAATAATTATAGTTCCTGTTCAACAAATAATCCTGTTGGGATTTTAATTGAAACTGTTTTATTCCTATAAATCTCCTGGGCTCAATTCATCGTCTTTCCAGTTAGCCAGGAGCAGAGTCCACCTCTCCATCTGGTCAAGTGGGTCTTTTGTTTCCTCATGGCCTGCTCTCATTTCCACAGAGTTCTGATGGTTCCCTTGCATATATCGCCCATCGTCATATAACAGTATGGTTTCCCACTCTCTGTGGCGTTTATCCTTGTTTCTTCCCCTTGTGCGATCCTGGTTATCAATGCCCATTCATATCATGGCACCAGTTACGGGTAAGGACAAAGGTTGTGCCCATCGTCCGTGAAGTGTGTCTCTATTGAGGATACGGCATCTTTGATTCGTCCATTCATCCTGCCTCTGCTCATTCACAATATGCCCACTGAGTATGTGTGGTGTGCTAGACAGTGTCTATGGCCCTGAGAAGAGTCATCAGGTGGAAGATAAAATAGTCTTTCTACACCCAGCTGACATCTTGTCATACAAACTATCATTATGGCCTTCCCCCACCCCCCGATGTTTTAGATTTTAAGATAAGACAGGGACATTTAACTTGACCAAATGTTTTCTCTCTGCACAAGCAGAAGTGATCAGATGGCTTCTTAAATGTCCAACTTCCCTACTGTGTAACTGTATTTGTAAGGACAGATAACTAGCATTCTAATTGTTCATCTCTTGGAAAGGCCAACGGTGCTTTCTGAAGTAATGGAATGAATCATGGAAATTCTGGATGTACTAACAAGTAGGAAGTGAGCAATCAAAACAAAACAGGATTTCGTAGAGTCCACAGAAGCCCATTTAATCCTGCACAGTAAGAATTGAACAACATGAGCCCAGCCCACTCTCTGCCCCTTTACCATCGTCTGTAGAATGAATAACGAAACACTAGAGACAATTTCGGAGAGCAGAAAAACATGAGCAGGCTCTCCCGAGCTAGAGTTCCCATGAAAGAAGGGACACCACACAGTCTCTGACAAAAAGGTGTCCCTGGGTGCCTGAGAGCCCAGTGCACACTCTGACAAGAGCACAGTATGTCATACTTGAATTCAGGGCCTTCGATAGGACTGTTAGGGCACTGTGTGTGTGTCTATGTGTATGTGCGTGTGCATGTGTGTGTGTGTGTGCATATGCCCATTTATGTTTGCATATGCGCAAGGCATGTATGCATGCATATGCATGTGTGTATGTGTGTGTGCATGTGTGTGAGCATATGTATGCATGTTTGTGCGTGTGTGAGTGTATATGTCTATGTGTGTATGCATGTGTGTGGAGGTGTGCATAGGTGTGTGTGTGTGTGTGTGTGTGTGTGTGTGTGTACTGGGGATTGAACCCAGGGGCATGACTCTGTGTATCTTAGAACATACATCTCTACAACTGAGCTAC
The DNA here is from genome assembly GCF_903992535.2 of Arvicola amphibius. NCBI lineage: Eukaryota > Metazoa > Chordata > Mammalia > Rodentia > Cricetidae > Arvicola > Arvicola amphibius. The sequence goes on along the minus strand of NC_052054.1, from coordinate 101,891,554 downwards.
ATCCTCAACCTTAAAATGTTTTGCTTTTTGTTTGTTAATTTTGAGGCCGGGTCTTGCTAAATTGCCCAGGTTGGCCTTGAACTCATTCTAGACAGGTCTTGAATTTCTGATCCTCTGGTTTCAGTCTCCCGAGTAGGTGGGATTACAGGTCTGTGCTGTCAGCCTCCTCTCTGCTTTAGGATTCAAAAGGATGGTTCTAGCACCAGGTATGGTGACAGACTCCTATAATACGGCATGCAGGAAACTGAGGCAGGCAAGCACACTGGCTGCCCGTGAAGACGCCAATAAACTGAGCTTTGCATAAAGCCTCACACCAGATCAGGGAGCAGCTGGGAGATGGGGTGTACGATAAACAGGATTTTACTGGAAATGAGAAAAGCCGTGTGGTAGCTGCCGTTCCTGGGATGGGGTAAAGTAGGAAATCCCCTTGGATAGCTCAGCAGTAACTTTCTCAGGCCCACCCCCAGCCAAGCCTGGTGATCTGAGTTCAATCCCTGGAACCCAAGGGAAGGTAGAAGGAAAAAACTCACTCCACAGAATTGTCCTCTGACCTCTAGCCATGTGCTATGGCATGGACACACACAAAATAATAATAATAATAATAATAATAATAATAATAATAATAACAACAATTTTAAAATGGCATGGGCACACACACTAATAATAATAATAATAAATAAAATTAATAAATCTCCATGGGGATCAGGGCATTTCCATCTCTGCAAATCTTAGGTTTATTGTTTTAAAAATAGGAACCCTGTGCCCACTAGACAATTGCTGTGTTTCCTTTGATTTCTGGAAACTCTACAATTTACATGCGACAAATGATGGGAACGATGTCAGCTTCTTATAGAATTTATTCAGTGACTAATGTTGTCTTTCTCACTAAAAATATGACGGACATTGAGTGCTGTTTTCCTGCTCTTTTATCTGAACGGCTAGAGGGGAAACTCTCTGGCCTCGTATTTTTCTCTTAACAAACGGGAGGTGTGGCGTGCTTGGTAAAGTTCGGGCCTATTAAAAATTTATGGATATTGTCAAAAATTCTCATACAAATGTGCAAATGGCCAGTCTGGAGTTCACAGTGATTTAGAAAGCAGAACTTCTCAAATGATAAATTTCCCCCCGAGGCCCGACACCAAGCTTCGACGGGTCTCACCGTCTCAGACACACAGACAGAGATTTATCTGTGTTTCATCAAGTATGAAAAATATATGGATGGAGGGGTTTCCGGCCGATCCCCCCCAGTCATCCAGCCACCTCCATTAATGTCAGCAGCGCCATAAATTTCTCCCAAGTTTTAAAGTAAGCAGCTTGTGCCACTGCACAGAAGCCTCTGAAGGTGTCACTTGCTGCCTATAAATCCCCAGACACTCAATAAAGGCAATGGACTTCAGACAGACTTGATTACATGGCCTCCTTGCGACACCGAGTGGACCTGTGTACAGAGGAGAGTGGGAGAGCCCTGGGCGCCCAGGCTCTTGATCCCCCTAGTGTGGGATAAGAGTCGATCTATTCATAGACACCTTCCTTATTTGTGGATGTTATTAGCTGGTACCAGTCAGGATCAAGGCTTCCTTCTTGGCCCAAGAGTACCATCTTGAATTCTGCTCGTTTGAATGTGACAAGCACCACCCCCCCATCCAGCCAGCCTGCCCTTCCCTTTACAAGGTAATTAAGAGAAATAATACATTAGGGAAGACATGAGAGCCTAGGTGGCTTTGCTCCTCTCTTGAGAAAGTGACATGTCGATGCTATTTCTACTTTCCTGTCCCAAATGCCAATTTTTTTGGTAGGAGAATTAATGCTCAGGACAGAGCTGGCCCTGTCAGGAGAAAAGCAAAGGCCTTTCTTCCTAGCTGTTCTTTCCCTTCAAGCACGGCTCAAACCCAGGCAGCCTCTTCCCTGTCCATTTCCCGTAGGAAGGAGCTTTGTCTGTCATCTGTCCTGTCCTTTTCTAACCGTCTGTCCTCGGTTGACCAAGTGGCAAGCGAGTGTCACTGTATTTATAAAACACAAAGGTGTGGCTGTTTCTGTCCTAGCAGTGTTTATACAAAAACCACAAAGTGCGGAAATAAAGCGCTTCTGTCTATTCAGTGGAAAGACCTGTGTGTGATGTCACCATAGGGTTACACACACTGCAGCAGAAATACTTAGACAGGAGTATTTAGGCCACGTCTAAGCCTAAGACAGGTTTTCATTTCTTGGGTGGTCTTGGGCCACCCTTTGGAGAAAGAAGATACACAAAGGGCAGCTAGTGGCCACGGTGCTTCTGGGAGACCATTATCGTGGAGAAGACTGTTCCGTCCCCGCAGTCTGTGGCGTATGCTGAGAACTGCAAAGGGCCCAAGGTTTTTGCCTGGACCTATTTACGGGTCTAGACAATGGAAACTAGCCTACTGTAATTGCTGTAGAGGCTAGCATCTGTCTTTACCAGAGGCGAGCTCTGGTACCTGGATTGGGGACCACAAGAGGCCCTGGGTGCTCTGAGTTTGATTTCCTGTGATGAGCCACACCAAAACATGTGTTTCACGTGGGTTATGCACCTGTCCCTGAAGCCTCAGTGAACAGTGCCTGGACCTTGAGTCCTTACCCGCCCTTTCTCGTGTCCTCTGTTCAACCTCATACATTTTCCATGAAAGCAATGGCAGGGAGGAAGCTAATTTGGTTTCTTATGCGGGTCCCCCACACGTGTGTCTGAGTCTCCTCTGTTGACCACAGCTGCTTCTGAAAATTCACGGAATGTGTAATTGCACAAAGAATTTGCAATAACGAGCCCCTGACTCATCTCTCCACGTGCGACCATCCCCCTGTCTTCCTCAAACTTCTGTTTCCCATTGAATATAACTAAGGGTCCTGGAAGAAAATGTAGAAATCATGAAGAATAAAACAGCTATAGATCAGTTCCCGACCGCCGGAGGGTACCTGACAGGAGCAGGCTCGTGCTTCTTTTGATGCCGCTGAAACTTCTTAGAGGGAAGCCCTGCCCTTTCCCAGTAGACCACACTGGAGCTACACAATGTCCACATGTCTAAAAGTCTCTCTTCTGCATCTTTATTCTCTGTCTGCTAGTCACTAGGTGGACTTCTAGCCAAGTTGCTCAACGTTTATAATCTGCAAATGTCTCATGAGAAAACTAGAACAAGCCACAGCCAGGGATTTCTCAAATCCCTGTATTCTCCTCCATCTCTTCCCTCCTCACCATGTTATTTCTCTCTCTGTGACTCCCTCTTTTCCTTTTAACTATGCTGCATGAAGACATGAAACAGCTGAGAAGGAGGAGGAAGAATCAGGAGTGGGCAAAGACCTGGGCTCCCTCGAGGTACCTAACGAGACCTATGACTGTGAGCACTACTGTGGGTTTGAACATGAAATATCTCCTATAGGCTCATGTTTGAACACTCAGTTTCCCCCATGTGATGCTGTTTTAGAAGGCTGTAAAACCTTTAAAAGGTGGTGCATCATGAGAGTTCATCACTAGGTGTGAACTCTGAGGTCTAATAGCCTGGCCCTACTTCCTGTCGTTCTCTACGTCCTGACTTTTCCGTTTCCATGCCTTTGCTACCATGAGTGTCTGTTTCTCCTTAAATTGAAAGTCAAAATAAGCCCTTCCTCATTTAGGTTGCTTCTTGTCAGCCAGCAAATTTCTGTTCTCAGGCTGACCCTTGCAGGGCCAAAGCATGGAGACCCTGCATTGACAGGCTGGTTCTAGAGCCCCCCAAAGCAAGGAGACCCTGCACTGACAGGCTGGTTCTGGAGCCCCCAAAGCAGGAGACCCTGCACTGACAGGCTGGTTCTAGAGTTCCCTGCATTGATGGGCTGGTTCTAGAGCTGGTTCTAGATTTCCCAAAGCATGAGGGATAAAACAGGGCCCTGCACCCAAGTCTCCCAGACTTAAAATGTAAAGTTTAAATCACAGAACTGCATACTAAGATGTATATGGGGGAGCAGACTTAACTTCATTTAAATTGTATCTCAATTTTTAAGACACAAACAAACAAACAAAAAACCAGAAGTGAAAAAAATAATAAAAATATCCACCTTCCTTTTGTACAAAGTGGTGGTGGTCATTTCTCAGTCTTTTGTGGCAGGAGATGTTGGTGTGATGGCTAATATTTTTAATATTTAATTAAAATAATAATTAATTTTGCAGGATCTGGAATCACCTAGGAGATCAACTTCTGAGCACATCTGTGAGGGAGTTTCTAGATCAGGTTAACTGTGGGGAGACGATCTAGGGCTTGAGATCCTGAAGGGAATACAAGGCAGGAAGTGAGCTGAGCACCAGCGGTCACCTTTCCTTGCCTCCTGACCATGATGCCCTGCGACCACCTGACCGTGATGCCCTGCAACCAGCTGCCTCATGCTCCTGCCACTGTGCCTTCTCTGCCAAGACTGTACTCTCCCAAACTGGAAGCCAGAGCAAACCCTTTCTTCCTTAAATTCAGGTATTTGTCACAGTAATGGGAAAAGTTAGGGATGTACTGGGCATTGGGGATCGGAGCTGAGAGAGAATTCCAGTCAAGAACCCTGTGGAAGGGCTGGAGAGATGGCTCAGTGGTTAAGAGCATTGTCTGCTCTTCCAAAGGTCCTGAGTTCAATTCCCAGCAACCACATGGGGGCTCCCAACCATCTGTAATGAGGTCTGACGCCCTCTTCTGGCCTGCAGGCATCCACACAAACAGAACATTGTGTACATAATAAAATAAATATTTTTTTTTAAAAAAGAACCCCGAGGAAGCCCCTCAAAGCCTCCAGGGTATGTTAGGTCTGATTCAGGGATTACATAAAATTTGAGACTTAGATCTTCCCAGTCTCTACGTTACTAATTTTGATTTCATTGGTGGTATACTGTTACCATGGTTACGGGTGTGTTGTCCATCTGTATTATGTAAAGAATTCAAAGAGATGGTAGTGACATTAAAATGAGAATGGCAGTGGGGAGGATGGCTCCACTTACGGGGGGTGGGGTGGGGGGGGGAGAGCGGCGGGGGAGCCTGCCCTGATGGCTGTGTGGGCTAATGGCGCTAGTCATTGTGCAAGATGTGGAAGGGAAATAAGCTGGAAGACTAGAGAATTAATCAGACAGATGCCTCTTAGGGGATGGTTATGAGCACCTGGCACAGACCCCTCTCTAGCAGAGCAGGAGGCAGGTGGCTTCATCTGAAAGGGCAGACCGTTAGGATTGAGCTCATAGGAGCTGAGGTGGCGCAGAAGAGCTGCTGGTTCCACCAGGGAGTGCAAGGGCTGCAGTGGGGGGAAACAGGACTCCATTCCCTCAGGTCAGTGTCAAGGCCAAGGGTTTGATGTCCACTGAAGACAGCAGCACAGCCAGCAAACTTCTGCTCCCAGCCTGACCCTCCTAGGGCCAGAGCACGGGGACTCTGCAGTGACGGCTGGCTTTAGAGTTCCCAGTGCGTGAAATGGGAAAAGACAGGACCTGGCATCCAGGGTCTCCCAGTCTCAAAATGTCGAAGGTTAACATGTAACTAAGACAGGGGTGGAGAGCAGCCTTAATTTAAATTGCACTTTACTTTTTAAAAACAGTTCACTCCCCCTCCCTCACAATGACTGAACCCTCCTCCAGAAAGAATGCACTTCTGCCGGTGATCTGGTTGCTCCGGGGCCTGAGTACATTCCACACTCGCTGTTTGGTGTCACGACCCTCTTATGACCCCTCTCCCTCCCTCTCAGACCTTCCTCTCTCCACTACCCCCACCAGCCAACCTCTTCCTTTGTAGGTTGGTAGGCAGCACTGTGACTAAGAGGCCACAAAACATGTCCATAGTTGTGGATGTCTGCTGCGGTCCGGTCCGCAGGAACCATGCAGTGAGACTTCAGCTGATAGAGCAGAAGGCTGACCCACCAGAATGAACGCGTTTTGAAGGAGATAAACCCAGTTCACAATGTGCTGGGCCACCACCTTTTGTATATCGGGTATTCTTACAGTAGATCTCTCGTGAAACCATAAGCACTCTCCCTTGGTGCAAGATTCAGCAGAATATGAATTATTGGGCACAATTCTATCCCATCTACTGGTATATTAGGTCATCTCCCCCCCCCCCACACACTCTGTGGATCGTTTAGTGAGACATTTAGTCACACAGTCAATAACCTTGGTTCCCACAGCCATATCTCCATTCTGTTCTCTGAGATACATGAGAAGTCACCTCCCTGCCACTATCTTCCACTTGGCAGGACACGCAGTCAGGAAAGGGGTCTTTCATACAGATCACATTTGGGACCTTTAGAGATAAAGGGATGTCCAAGCTCAGTGAATTGCCTTTGTTTTGTGTGTATATATAAGCTGAAAGTTTTACAAAATAGGAAGAGAACATCAGGAAAAGACTAAAGAAATAGATAAAAAAATGTGTGTAGTGGAGAGTTCATTTCGCCCTCAGATCTAAGTCCCATGCTTGCTGTAGGGGATACTGAGGCTGGCACTCAGAGATCCCCTATAGATGTCAGAGTGCTAGAGCCAGGGACGAAACATGGGGTACCAAGGATATAACACATGTTCTGAACCCCAAGTAGCCTGTCTGATGAAGCACCAAGAGTCCACATTATTCTAATGGCATCATATTTATCAATCTATACTATTCTGTCCATGAAGTAGGCATTAAGACCGTCCCCATCACCAACACACATTTAGATGAGGGAACAAAGGCAGACAGAGGAGGTATGACTCAAGGTCACAAAGACTAAGTGGTAGAGTGGGGATCTGATCCCACGCAGCCTGTACTCTAGAGCCTCGACTCCCGAGTTAGCATGAGAGCATGCGTGTGTGCGGCCTCCACAGTACAGTTAGCTTAACTGTCAATTTGCCATAATCCAGAATAACCTGAGAAGAAAGCCTCAATGAGAGACTTGCCCAGATCAGGTTGGTTTGTAGGCCTATCATCTCTGGGAATTAGCTTGAATAGTATCTGATGAAGCCCACTGTGGGTGACACCATTCCCTAGGCTGGGCCTGAATTGCATGAGTGAAGAGAAGTAGCAGAAGCAGGGAGCAAGGGTGCATTGTTTCTCTTTGCTCTCGAGTGGATATGACATGAGCAATGGCTTCCAGCTCCCGTCTCTGTGATATCTCAGCAATGAGGGGCTGTAACCTGGGCTAACAATACAAATAGAACCTCTCCTCTCCTATGCTGTTCTTTGTCCGGGTGTTTAATCACAGCAACAGAAACTAAACTAAGTCCGTTAACAATGAACGGCAGTGGGCAGAGGACCCACAAGACTCCAAAACAAACTTGGGATTTTCATCTGTAAAGACCTTAAGACCTGGAATTAGTCCTGGTTTTCTAGTGAGAGAAACAGTGTGCATGGCGCTGATGCAGGTGACTGGGAAGAGGAGAGGCTGCTGCATCTTCAGTGATGAGAGCCCCAATTCCATAGACTGGCTCTGGGTGTTGCAGTCTAGCTGGGCTTTGGAGTTCTGCTTCATAACTCTGTATTGGATGATGCTGTAGCTAAGACCCCTTCGTGAGACTTTGGGATGATGTTCACAACTGGTCCCTGAAACTTCAGGACGTCTGTATTGGATGTCTCAAGTGAAGACACACACCAAGCACAGTAAGTGATTTCTGGAAACAAACATCCTCTCGGCTGTGCTGCTCAACGTGACAGCCACCGGGGACATGTGGCTGCCTCACCTACATTCAAATGAAGTAAAATGAAACATACAGCGACTGTTCAACTTCCAGGGCTGTGTCCCATAAACACAATGCAAGTTGGAAAGCGTGGTAAGTGGATATTAATGCATTTAATATTATCTGCCCTGCTGAGCATCCCAGCTTGATCACACAGCACACCACAGATTCTCCTTGAGGTCGCTGGACTGACTGGGAACTGTGCCCCACCCTACACTGCTACCACCCACTACTGCCCATCATCAAGGATCATATTGCATAGCTCCAGCCCAGGAAACGTTCATGTTGTTTCTGCTAGATGTGCCCAGACTGACGCATCTTATACCACTGTACTAGGTGGCGAATCCAGAACATTTCCAGTGCAGCAGAGAGTCCTGTTGCGTAGTGACTATCTAGACCGTCCCAAAGACCTGCAGTGTGGCTCAATGGGTGGAAAGGAGACCACGCTGTCTCATAGGGCTGTAGGCGTGTGGCGGGCTGAGTGGTGAACTGAAAAGTCCCTTGGTCTTAATTCCTGGAGTCTGTGACACCGTACACGGACGAATGGCTCCGGAAGAGGTGAATGAACCTCTAATAGGGGTTATCTGTGTCCTGTGGTCTTCCCTCCATGTTGTTCTCAATGCCTTGCAAGACATGTGCCAGGTGGTCAGAGACACACAGAGGAGAGGGCAATGTGACCACTGATAAGGGCTAGAGTGACCTAGACACATAAACCAAGGAATGGCAGCCGCCTATAGAGGCTAGAAGAGACAATGACTGGATTATCTTTGGAGTTCTTAGGGAACGAAGCTCCGCCCCTTCATCTCAGACTTCCAGCTCCCTGTTAAGTCACCAAGAGTGTGGCGATTTAATATGGCAACAGAAGCAACTGGCACAAAGGTCAAATGAGTTCATGTGCAAAGCATTCTTGAGATAGAGTAAATATTCAAGAAACAACAGTTGCCCCCGCCCCCCATATGTACACCTGATGTACCCAGCCACTAAGATGACCACATTGCAAATGAGATTCTGGGACCTACATTGGGGAACCCCACTTTTGAGTCTGGCCCTGGGGCTAGCAGGAGGGATGAAGGTAAAGCCCAAGAAGTTGGTTCTTGCTTAACCAACGACTGAAACAGCTTCTAACTAGTTGTGCTTCCCAGATGGAGATCATTGACAAAGGCTGCTGTTTCAAATAGCCCACACCATAGCAAGGATGACGTGCACACTGTCATACCCTGCAGGAGATCCTAGGCCCTTGGAGTGTAAAAGAGGGGGAGAAGACACACCAGAGGAGAGGTGTGGAAGGTACCTGGCAAGGGCTTGGGCTTGATGCCTCCCTGCCATACCAATGACAAATGAAAACCCAAGCAGCCATCATTCTAAAAACATGCCAAAGCAAAGAATCTTTAACATTCACATGCACAACTAGACATCAGAGATCATTTGAAAAAAAACCCAATACCACAACACAGAGAAGTAGATAAATGACAGAACAGGTCAGAGATGAAGAACTATCAACAAACAAACTCAAATAAGTTGGGGCTATATACCTGAAATCCTAGCACTCGGAGGCAGGAGGATCTTGATTGAATTCAAAACTATCCTAGACCTATCAAGACCCTGTCTCAAAGCAAAAACAGAAATGGAATTATTCTCAACCCCCAAATGACTAAATTAGCTGGGTGGTGCAATGCCTTTAATCCTAGCAGGCCAAAGGAGGAGGCAGAGGCAGGTGGATCTCTGAGTTCAAGGCCAGCTTGGTCTACAGAGTGAGTTCCAGGACAGCCAGAGCTACCAAGAGAAACCTTGTTTTGAAAAAATGAAATTAATACGAATTCCAAGATCACTTGATAGCCTTTTTATCGGCTCTGCAAAATATTAAAAAGATTACAATCAGTTTATTAACTAGTGCAGCCATGCAATTGAATGCCAAGCATTCATTAAAAAAAATATTTGGAAAGCATTACAGGGTCATGAGAAAGTTCAACTTTGAAACACTGAACTTAAACATTAGCAAAAATATGAATAAATAAAACTAATTAAAATATATATTAGAGAGAAAAGAGACGAGAAGGGGCTAGACAGAAAATGTTCACTGTCACTGACTCTGTATGCTGAAATGAAGGCTATACACAGGCCAAACTGTCTTCTTTCAACTCTACCTCAAAGGAATATATGTTATTTTTGAAGTTTAACTTTTCAGTGGGAGGGGGAGGGGATGAGAGATGAGGATGAGATTGAAAACAAGCAAAACTCACGGTACATGTATATAAAACTATTCATTTTTTAAAGCTTAAGAAGCAAATAATCAGAGGGCATGGTGTGCACACTGTGACCCAGTCCTCAGAGGTCAGCTCCGTCCTCTGCAGCATGGGGAGCTGGAGCCCATACATGCTGACCAGATGAGCTGTGAGTGAGTGTCTGCCGACTGCTTGCAGCTTCTCATGGTCTGCTGCCCTGCCATGCCCATCGTTTGGAATTCATTCTGAGAACTGACCGTGCTTCATACTTCAAAAGACAATATTTGCTTTTATTTGCCTTTTGATTTAAAAAAGCAAGGAGCAAAGCTCTTTATCAAAGTCCATCAGATGACTTTAATCCAATTAGGAAAATAAATTTACCCTCGACCTCACATTACTTCAAAAAGAGGAATTCTTAGGCCTTTGTGGAGTCTGCCCAGTGTACCCGCGAGGGAGCCTCGGACCAGCCCCCAGACGGTGGGGTCAGGAGGAAGTGTCCTCAGAGGACCCACCAGCTGTATCTTCAAAGAAACTCATAAATGCTGAAAAAGCTGGGCATTCCCAGAGTGACAGTCAGGGCCTCCCAGGACTCAGGTAGGGAAAATAATTCATACCCGGTTCCATACCTCTTAATACTGCACTGGGAACGATACAGCCATGCATAATGAAGACATCACGTTACTCTACTTCCCTACAACCCGAGTGTCTTAAATATTTTAAATCCACACAAGCTGATTGCCTATTTATCTCTCGTGTATTTTTATCTGATTTTTTAATCATAAAAACAATACTTACTGAAACAAAAAAAATTCTCCCAGTACAGAAGAAGACAGACTCTAAAGTATCCCTCTCCCGGGAGCCTAGCTGGAGGCAACCTTCAGTTTCTTTCTGCTGCACCCTTCCTTCCAAACGCTTTCCACGTGTGCGCACGCATCTCAGGCTGTTCCATGTGTTGTGAGCTCAGGAGCCCCTTATCTGCAGTTTGCCTTCTGTGGTTTTGGCTTCGGTGACCCACTGTCAGCAGCGATCTGTGAACACTGAGTTCCGAATTCCAGAGTAAACAGCTCATTCCCTTTAAGCAGTGTGCCATTTGGAGGAGTGTGACAGAATACGGTGCTGTGCTATCTCACAATGTCCTATATACTATTATTGCGTACGTGCACACACACACACACACACACACACACTCTAGAAGCATCATGGTGCCAGTCATGAGGGAGGGAGGCTTGGGCATCCAGATGTGTGTGTGTGTGTGTGTGTGTATGTGTACCTGTGATGTACACACAACAGTGAACTCACCTAACACTAACATACCATGTGACCCGGTATGAAAGTGATAACTGACAGGTGTCTGTCTACACCTGCAGTCTGGTTTACTATTCACCCAGGCGTGGTGCTGGGTGTTTGCTGTTTGGTTCTTTATGCAGGCAGGCTCCACAAGAAAAGGAATCAGGCAAGATGCTTGAGAAAAAGACACCTGAACTGATCATACATCTATACAGAAAAAGACAGTTGACCTAAAGCGACTGTTTGAAATCAGAAGTACAACCTTTTCCCTTATGCTATGAGCGGGTGTGGGTTGAGAGTCAGGCTGATACACTGGGTGTTAGCATTCTGAGAAACAGCAGCTCTTCACGTGATTTCTAAGAAGTGACACACTGTAACACGATGGCATATTGCTGGTACCCTACCCATTTCATAGCTTCTAACAGCGTGTTGAGGTATAATTGACAGGTGATAAACTGCTCAGATTTCAAGAGTGGGATTTGATAAGTTTTGACAACCATGTGCATTTGCGCAACCATCGCCAGGAGGAGAAGACAGGGAGATTGGCGGGAAGGAAAGGTGGGGGTGTGTGCGCTTGTCTGTATATTCCTCCCCCAGGATGAGCCCACCTGTCTCCTAGAATGAGTTCTGAATTCTCCATCGAGATCCTCATTTCAATGCCCCTCCCAGACAAAGGAAAAGTTCCCAAAGTCAATCGATGTTGAAGTTGAGAAAAATCATTAAAGGTATAGAAATGCCATTTTCAAGAAAGGGTTTAAAAGAACTCTCTCGCCCAAAGCATACAGTTGCCTTGCCTAAGACCTACCATGAAGTTTTGGATAAAGTTCGACTATCAGGCAGGGAACAAGTGCTCAGTTTCCAGATGAGGGCAACAGAGGGGGGTGGAAAACCATTGCCTTCTGTCCATTCCCCAGCTCACACGTGGCTGCAGACAGGGCTTGGCTTCCAGCTGCTGGAACCAGGTCCCCTGCCTCTTGCCAGCTGTTATCTGCGAGTCTCCCTCTGTTCCTTGTAGGCCTCCTCACTGGCAAGAAGGGGAATGATGACCTGGAGGGAGGCTCTCTCACTTCTGCCGGGTTCTTTTCTGTGAGGGAACTTCGTAAGTCTAGGCCCCAGGAAGGGTAGGGTCCCCGGATGTCTGCTCACAGCCTGCCTGCCACACACATACACTCTTTGCTGTGGTTTTATTTCAAGAAGAGATGACTTTTCTACTCCTCACAATTTGGTTTTCTAGACCCAATGAGCTGACAAGCACTGGCCACTGGAATGTCTCAGGACCTAATGTAGGGGTAATACAACACCCTAGCATGGGAGGAGATGTCTGAGTCTCCTTCTTCAGCACCCATGACAGAGCACCCTTGTTTTAAAGTATGCTTTATTTAAAGACATACTTTAAAACATTTCCAGCAAACAAGTTTCAGACCACATGGCATTTCATCAAAAGGCAATAAGAAGTCTAATATAAGAATAGGCCTGGGGTCTTGGCCTCAGAACTAGTAACCCAACACTTGAGGGAGTCCTAGGGCCCAGAATTCACAACTGCCTCTGACTGATGGAGGACCCGGGCTCAGAGCCTGAAGAAGGCTCCTATAAAGCAAAGGATTGCTGGCTCTCAAGGGAAAGGCAGCCAGACCTGGCTATTTCTAGCTCCATGGGCTTTAGACACACCTGGCCATCTGTCCCCTACTCAACACATTCTTTTATGCAGTCACAGAGCAAACACAGACTGAGAAGCAATTTAATTCAAAACATCTCTGAACCCTTAGTATCAGTATTTGACTTTTTTTTTTTTAAAACAAAGTCAAGAAACCTCATGTCTCCATCCTGGATCCCTTGGTGTTTAAGACCACAGCAAGCCAGGTGGAGGCTCATGTTTCTAATTCCACCACTCCAGCGCTGAAGCAAGAGGCTTCTTTTATGTTCAAGCCTGGCTTGAACCGAACGATGAGACCTCATCTCAAAACAAAACCAACAAACAAGCTACCAGCCAACCAACAGCAAAACCAGCTACTGAGCTAAGCCGCCTGAGCGGAGGCTGAAGGGTCACCTGCATTCAATGAACCACTGCCGGATCTGGTCTTGAAGCTGCTCCTTGATGTCCTGGCCTTCCATTAGCCTCAGCTCCTCCTTGATATTGACCAAGGCTTCCTGGTAGTTCTGCTCGTGTTTCAGCTGCACCTCATTCCGCAGGTGGGTCACGTGTTCGGACTGGACGATGGCAGCACTGACTTCGTTAAAGAGAGGGGGTGGCTTCTGAAAAGAAAATCCCCCCAAAATTGAGATTCTGAAAGTCATAGGACTGGGGGAAATATTATAAGTGAATCGAATTGTGTTATGTCGCTAGAGGTGTCTCACCACAAACCAATACAGAAAAAACAAATATGTCTACCAGTGTGCGCGCTTGAAGAACTTACTCACTGTGGAGGGAGAGATGACAGGACTAGCTCCACACCCCTGCATGCACCTGGGTGGGTGATAGCTCAAAAAACACGTATTCAGATCCCAAGAAGCAAGGACCCATTGATTAGAAACAACAATTCTAAAACTCTTAGGTAAAATAAATCTTTTATATTTGAGTTGACTATCTCTGGTATCTGTTACAGTGACACAAAACTAATTCATTCAGGAAGCCTAAAAAGTCCCCAGACTTCAGACACCACAGCTTCCCAATCTTCCTGGTCAGCGGGAGGAAGCAGAGTGCAAGGAAGGGATGTGTCATGAAGACTACAAGGGGCTGTGTTCTGATTATTCAGAGTGACCAAAACGTCAACTCTCGACTCTACATAAAGATATCATGCAGCCTAGTTCAGACATACATCCCAACACATCTTATAGAATGTTCTCCCTCGAGATCTATCAATCAACAGATCGGAAAGTGGTTGGTTGTAGTGCATCTTCTGGGCCCCAGCCTCGAGCTGCGCACAACATCTGCACCATGCTGTAGACAGACATCCCTCAAATGGTGTTAGGACAGACCTCAGGTCTTCTGGGGCTGCAAGGGAGCAAATTCAGGTAGATTAGCCCATGCTGCTACGCAGCAGTCTATCCAAGGGCCACACTGGAGACTTGAATGCGGTGAAGGAAAGGGACGTGGAGAAGGAAGCCAAGCCTGGTGCTTAGAACCCCTGTGACCATAAAAACAAAAGCAGGGCAGTTCTCCAGTACAAGGGAAAAGTCTGGCCTCTAGGGACACCCAGAAGTCCAACCAAGGCTCTCAAATCAAAGGCCGGGTGACTGAGCACTGAAGCCAGCCTTTCCGGGTCCTGAGAACCAATGTACATTTCTGGGAAATTTGCATGTTGGTGTTAAACACGGGTATCTTTAAATCTAAAATTATATGGAATAATTTAAATCAATTAAGTCGGTAACCAAAGCTACCAATACTCAGAACTCATTACTTGTGAGCTATTCCCCTGCCACCTATGCTTTTACAGCTATTTGTGTCTGTTGTCTCTCTGGCAACACCTACCGCGTTAGTTTGAGTACCTTCTTAACTGCTTGGGGGAGCAGCTTGGTCAGTCCCAGGGGACGCTGTGCTAGCCAGTGCGTTGGTGGCTTTGGCGCTCATGTCCCAGAACAACCAGGCAAGTCCAAGTCCAGACTCAGTTGTTCTGGGAATTCTGTACCATGCCAGTGGGACAAAGAAGCTTCCATGTGTGTGCACGGACACACACACACACACACACACACACACACACACACACCCCTTTAAGGAACACTTCTGGACCTTCTTGTGGGAGAGATTCTCTCACCTTTCCATCTGCTAGAATTTAGAATCCACTTAAAACCAAACAGTCAAGTGAAACAGAAGAGGAAGCTACATGCATAATACTTTATAAGCGTGTCCACTAGACAGTTTTAAAGATGACCCAGTTTTTTTTTCCTTTAGTATAAAGAGAACTTAATATGAAGAGCCCAATTCTTATTAAGGTGGATCCAGAGCAAGAATTAAAAAGTCTCTCTCTCTCTCTCTCTCTCTCTCTCTCTCTCTCTCTCTCTGTGTGTGTGTGTGTGTGTGTGTGTGTGTGTGTGGAGATCAGAGGTTGACTTTGAGCATCTTCCTGAAATGTCTCGTCTAAACCTAGAACTCCTGGATACGGCCATTCTAGCCAGGAAGTCTGCTCTTGGATTCACGTCCCGGGGGGCTGCCGTGTCCGTCCAGCACTTCTATGGGGCTGGAGACCTGAACTCCAGTCCTCCTGTTTGCACAGTAAACACGTTGGCCCACTGAGCCATCCCTCTAGCTCCTATAAAATCATTTACAGGCTGATCTAATCATCTTGTGGCTTGGTTGTACTTTGTCCCGTATGCCCTGGCACTGTGTCTCCTCCTCGGGGATGCTCATCTTTGGAGGATCCCACTGGGCAGATGTGGAAGCAGAGGTCTCGTGCCAATGCAGATGGCAGCAGCAAGCTACAGGCCTCCTGCCACTCTGTGTTGTCGCTCCTTGCTGTGTCATTCAGATTGGAGAGTTCATGCGTGTTTCTCCATATAGATTTTCTCAGGCAAGAATATGTCTGGGTTATTCATAACTCCCTCCACTTGCTGTTTTTGCATGTGAAGGCTCTAATAAATTTGCACCCTAGGCTAACGAATATCCCATCCTTTGGGCACAGACATCTTCTCTTCTTTAGCAA
This sequence comes from Arvicola amphibius, assembly GCF_903992535.2. Classification (NCBI taxonomy): domain Eukaryota; kingdom Metazoa; phylum Chordata; class Mammalia; order Rodentia; family Cricetidae; genus Arvicola; species Arvicola amphibius. Next base: position 101,875,760 of record NC_052054.1, on the reverse strand, counting down.
CACTGGTCATATGAATTCCAATTTGTTAGCTGGCCACATAAACAGCAACTCATTTAAAAATAAATTAGGGATATTAAAAGGAAAGGGAGAACATGATAACACGCGATGTATTGAAATGCATGGGCTGTAGATTAATGCATCTTAATGAAGGCTCCCCATGTGAGCAAGCCATTACATTTGCCAGCTCTCCACAGTTAACGACCCAGAACGGAATAACGAAACCTACATTTCCAGCGAGGTCCTCTGTCAGCAAAAAACACACACATTAATAATTGATGTTGCTGAAGAAACGCGACATGAAGTGATGCTTCCTGAGTGGGGGCGGGAGGCGACAAGACTCCACGCTCCGTTTCTGTCCATGTTTAGCTAACATTCGACAGGCTTCGCATTTAAAAACCCTTGTTGAAATTAGGAAGGGAAAATGGTCATTTGTAAAAAGCTGTTCAGTGTGTCAGTCCCAAACAGACTGGGAGTCATGCGGTTTGGTGCTGGCAACTATCCAAGGAACGTCTTTCTGTGGGGTGGCTGTCACCCAAAACAGAGGAACAGATCTCAGCTAGTGCCCGTGTCACACCAGGTCTCCCTGGGCCTGCATTTGTGCACTCGTGTCTGGGGGAGGGGCATCCAGGGCTCTGACTTCCTGTGGGGAAGACCTCAGGTGGCACAACACCCTACTCTTCATCAGGTCCCATCGTTGAATGTGCCAACTGGTGGACATCCCGTCATCTCAGAGTCCCCTGTCTGTATGTTTGCACTGTGTGTCCACAAACATGTCCACTCTACGCAAGGACAGGCAGAAGCGGAAGTCAGGGCCTACGGGAAAGAAAATCTTTTTCTTTGGTCTTCTCGCGAGAAGGATCATGTGAATCTTTAAGACTCACCTTCTTAGCCAGCACCAATCTGTTAAAGAGTAAGAATGTTTTCTAGCAGCCCATTCAATTAAATTTCTTTTAAAAAATCCAGTGTTTTAAAAATTGCTTATTTAGGAACTACGGTAGGATAGGGTGTTGGTGAGCTTGCAGGTCGTCAGCGACCGAGGCTCAGTCTGTCCCCTTTGTGCTCTCTCAATTTAAAGACAGCGCTGTGAGGCGAGTTTGAGTGGTTTACAAATGTGAACTCAATTAGTCCTCACAGTGGCCGTAAGCAGAGAGAAGGTTACTATGTCCACTTCATATGTGAGGAAGTAGAGGCACAGAGATATCAAGGGCCTTGCCCAGGGTCACAGGCAGGACACACAGACTGAGGCTAATCTTTTTGTTGTTGTTTTCTTTTCTCTTTCTCTCTTTCTTTCCTTTCTTTCTTCCTTCCTTCCTTCCTTCCCTCCTCTCCCCCCTCCTTCCCTGCCTCCCTCCCACCCACCCTCCCTCCCTCGCCCCCTTTCTTTCTCTCTCTCTCTCTCTCTCTCTCTCTCTCTCTCTCTCTCTCTCTCTCTCTCTCTCTCTCTCTCTCTCTCTCTCTCTTTTTAAGACAGGGTTTCTCTATAGCTTTGGAGCCTGTCCTGGAACTAGCTCTTATAGACAAGGCTGGCCCCAAACTCACAGAGATCCATCTGCCTCTGGGATTAACAGCGACAGCCACCAGAGCCCAGTCCGAGGCAACTCTTACTCTCTGTGTTTGATGCCTCTCTTGGCTGGGTCTCAGGCTTTAGCCACTTTGTCGGAAAGTCGTTTCTTACAGATGCTGTGGACCAAACTTTGAAAACAATGTGCATTTGAACTTGGTGGCTATTGCTGAACTGCCTTACATGGTGACTTTCACAAATTCTCCCTGTTGAGTCGGTGACAGCACCCTTTCAAGACTTTATGGTTACATAAACCTTCCTGGTTTTTCTCTAACCTAAATGGGCTAAGAAACAAAGAAAAAACACCCGCTAGCACTTTAATGGGCATGTCTGGGTTGTAAATGATGTCGGTATCTAACCTAGGATCTTAAGCTTTCTGAAGAACAGAGTGGACCACACTTGGCCAGTGTTCATGTATGCTGTGAGCTGGACACAGCTTCACGTGATTTGCTTGACGCAGGACAGCATGGTGGCACCAACAGGCCAGGGAGACCCATGGGAGCCAATCAGGCTGACTGAAGCCCTGAGCCTTGCCCACAGTCCAGGGAGCATTGAGAGGCTTTCTGAAGGGGCTCCTGTGAGATCAATGAAAGCAAGCCACCAGCTCAGGGGAGCCCATAAGGGACTCCTGGGGCCAGAGGACAAAGGGAGGATAAAGAAACTAATTATGTTTGTCACTTAATGTCTGATGTCCTGGAAACCTGGGACCATAATTAAGCAGAATATTAACAACAACAAACAATAATAATAAAATATTATTTCTTAATATATAATTGATATATATGTATGAATACATTATATGGCATATGACATATATGTGTGAATATATATAATGAATATGAATGCATGAATATATCTAATGAATATACACTCATACATACACAAGTATGACTTGAAATCAAACTAAGGTATGTCAGGTCAGGCAACTGGATGGTAAAATCCCACTTAAAAGAAAAGAGCGCTGGCCTTGCCTTTTCTCCAACACAGGTGGATCATGCTCGCTTCCTTTTGAAACAGAGCCTCACACTGTAGCCCCGACTGGCCTGGACCCTGTGAGCGTTCTCCTTTCTGGGTGTCCAAGATGGAAGGCATATGGGGGCCAGTGCCTGGCTGAAGCGAGCTTTTGAGACCAGTGGGCACTTCAGGGAAACCTCGTCACAAGAGGGTGTGGTGGGTGGGAGGGACAGCTTGTGGCTTCTGTAGGCTTTCCTCTGTTAGACCCCAGTGGAGGGGTTTCCAGCTTTTGCCTTGGGGAATCTCTAGAAGGTCCCTCTGCAGCTAGGTAAGGAAGCATCAAGACAGACTCAGCCTTATGGACTTTTCCAGATCAAATTTAGACAGGCTAGTTTAGGTATGCAGATTCAGTAGGGCATAGCAAATAAGATCCTAGACACGCCGAATCGTTAGGTCTTCGATACATGTGTTTTACACAAGAGATTAGTTGGAAGTATGTTGCGTTTCTGTACATGAACTTTCAGGGCTTGTTAAAGGTGCTTTTGTTTTCAGGATCACTCAACCATCATACATTTTATTGTGTTCTAAGATGACATCAACCACGTTCCTGAGAGGTGTTTTCCCCCTCCACACTCTGGCAAGGCCTCTCCCTTTAAAGGCTGTCTTATCTGCTGCAATGTGATGCAGGCAGAACTGTGCTGGCCCAAGAGGAAACTAAGGCTCCCAGGGAAGGTGTGTGAGACTTGGGGCCCTGCCCCTGGCAAGGTACAGAGCCAGGCTTTGTATCAAGTCTGCCTCTATGGTGCCAACCAGAGGCCCCAGAGGGGACAGTGAGTGTAGAAGAAATGCTTGTGGCTGGGTGCTGCTGCCTCTGCTGGGACACTTAGGGAACAGGCAGCACTTACAATGTTAAAGGAAACATCAGGGGCACTGAGAGCCTCAGTCACAGGCTATCCCACCCTGAGCTGGGGTTAACAAGAATAAAATTTTAATTTATTAGCCCCAAAGCCGTGGTTTGACGGTAGAGTCTGAAAGCAAATAGGGCTTTGTGGTGTTTTCAGGATTCTGATGATGTTTGTAGAAGGGACAGACCCTTCCCTTTAATAAGTTCCTCATTACAATGCAAATAGTGATGGCTACAGGGTAACATAAAACATACAGAGCCCTGACTACAGGACGAATGGCTTTGAGGGGTCCGCAGAAGAGAATGGATTGTGTTCATTAAGTTTCCTTTCCTGGGATCCACGCCATTGGCTCTGCCAATTAAAATAGCTCTATGTGAGTTTTAGACCACTATTTATTTTCCTCTGTAGACTCTATAACCTAAATATTTAAAATAGCAATATCAAAATAAAATAATTGATATGCCAATGGCTAAGAGAAACATTTGGTTGGGGTAGGAGACGGAGTGATGCCCTTTGCTCTGATTTCGCTGTCAGAGACCAGAGAAGGGTGGTGGGCTCGTGTAAAGGTAAAAGCACAGCTGGGAGCGGCTAAACCACTGGCTTTTACATTGACAAAATGGATTGAGATGAACACATGGAAAACTGAGATTTGAAATGAGGAGGCAGCCTCCTCATCAATGACAGAGTGGAAAATATATTCAATTGAAAACATGCCTTTGGTTGGGGATAGTGGATTTATTCTTTTATGGTCATCAGCCAGCAAACGGCAGATAACATTCTTTCAAAAATTGAATCCATGTATTTCTCAGTGGTTAAAATTCCAACAGAACATGTATTATCAAGAGGCGGCATGCTGGGTAAAAGGCATGCAGACAAAGCGTGCACGGAACACACAGCGGGGGAGCTGCTCTCTTCATGTTGGGAAAACTACATGCGCTGTGGAGAAGTTCTTATGCTTGGATCTCTTTAGAACCCATCACATGGAAATTACAGAGGAAAGCAGAGGAGACTGAGTTATACACAAGAGATCCACCTCTGAATGGTACTAGGGCGGGCAGTCAAGATTGAAGGGTGCATGCAATGGCCTTTGGCTGTTGCCTGGGATTCTGGACTTTTTTTTGTTTGTATACAGAAGATAGCCAGTAAATGGAGGCTAATGCATCTCATTAAATAGAAGTTTACTCAAATAGAAGCTGTTGGGTCAAAAGTTTGACCATTGTGAAATTCCATACAGCTCTTAAGCACATGGCATGATTGCTAATTTGATTTTTAAAGTAAGAACAACCAATATAACTAGGATTTTTTTTTGCATGTATACCTCTGTGTGTGTGTGTGTGTGTTTATGTGGGGATTTGTATGTGTGTAGGCACACCTGTGCATTCAGGTACATGTCTTGATTACCCTTTACCTTATTTATACCTGGAGGCTGGGTCTCTCACTTGAAGCAGATTGGTCTAGTTTAGCTGATTTCCTCCAGGGATCTATCCTCTCTGCTTCTGCATACTGGGATTATAGACAGTCTCAACAGAGGAACTGCCCATGTCAGAGTGGCCTGTGGGCACATCTGTGAGGGACTGTCTTTGTTGATGACTGCTATGAGAGGGCTCAGCCCGGCCCGTTGTGAACAGGTGACATTTCAGATGGCTTCTTCAATGTCCAGTGTTATTCTTGACCTTCTGAAGTCCATAGCCTGGATTTCTTCTTCTATCTTTTTCTTTCTCTATTCTGACCCAATGTTTATTATCCTTTTTTACCACGTGTCATTTGGGAGAGGGGGCATAAACTGCTTATGATTGACTTTTGAACAATAATTCAAAAGCACGTAAAGTAAGTCCTGGTTCCTCTCTATAAGAACACCCAATAACAGCAGCCCCTCACTTGCCTACAGCAGGCCAGTGGAGTGGGGAGGTGACAGGGAGGTGGCAGCAGGGACTGTACTGAGCAGGCGCTTTGCTTCCGTGGTGGAGGGCAGTGTCTTGGTTCACACTTCACTGTTGTCTGCACTGCCCCACCTACAATAGAAATGGCATATGACGAAGGCCACTTCTTGTTGGAAATTTATTCCGTCTCCCAAGTGAAAATCAACTGTATTATATTGGTTTTGTTTTGGGATGGTCTTACAGGGCCTTCTCCAGAGTCTGATGGTAGCTGAACACTTAGGTTGAGGAATAGAAGGATGAGATGCACCTTTCAACCTTCAAGGGCAAGAGCTCCAAACTCCAACGTCCAACCAGGCTGACTCAATGTAACTGGCACTGGTACTCAGCCACATAGGAGGTCATCATTATGTGGTACACAGGAGCACCTGAGCCACCTCCACTGCGCTGGCTGGGCTCAGCTCCATCCAGTGGTTTCCTGAATGACCTTGCTGAAGCCCTGGGCAAACACCTCTGCCCTTGGTGCCTGCCTAATTCTCCCAGGCCCCGACTAACCCAGAGGCTGGAGAATCTCTGCTACCGTGACTGGCTTCACTGAGGTTTCTTGCGGCTTCCGTGAGTTTTGATATTTATATTTCCTGAGATGATCTTCTCTCTTTAGTGTCTTCTAATTTATGACTGCAGAGGTTCAAGACACGATCTAATAGTTTTTTTTTCCCAGCCTGTTAGTGCCTGCGGTTATTTATGGTATATTTATATTCCTGTTTCTTCTTTTCTTGCTTCGCCTCAGCAGAGCTCTCCAGGCGGTTAGTCCTTGTCCTGTCAGCACTGCTGTAGGTGTGTTTCTATCTGAGGGGAGCAGTGGAGCCCCCATGTGATGCACCCGAAGCTGTTGCTGTAAGACTTGCTGGGGTCCTGGTATTCTCAGCTAAAACTTCCTTTAATGGAAACTGAGCCTGGCGACAAACGAGGTCCCATCAGGAATGATCACATCTCTGGTGAAGGGAGTGTTAAAGAGCTGATTTCCTGGGCTCTGAAGGAAGGTCACTTGTAAAGGACACAAGAGGTCTCCTGAGTGTTGACAGGAAACAATACCCAGTACTTTAGCAGGATCTGGGGTGTGTGTCGGGGGGGGGGGGGGGGGGGGGTTGCGAGAATGGGTTTCAGCAGGGAGCCATGGGCTCTGCCCTAGGAGCCATGGGCTCTGCCCTGGGAGGCACGGGCTCTGCCCTGGGAGGCATGGGCTCTGCCCTGGGAGGCATGGGCTCTGCCCTGGGAGGCACGGGCTCTGCCCTGGGAGGCATGGGCTCTGCCCTGGGAGGCACGGGCTCTGCCCTGGGAGCCATGGGCTCTGCCCTGGGAGGCACGGGCTCTGCCCTGGGAGGCATGGGCTCTGCCATGGGAGACATGGGCTCTGCCCTGGGAGCCATGGGTTCTGCCCTGGGAGGCACAGGCTCTGCCCTGGGAGGCACAGGCTCTGCCCTGGGAGGCATGGGCTCTGCCCTGGGAGCCATGGGTTCTGCCCTGGGAGCCATGGGCTCTGCCTTGGGAGGCACGGGCTCTGCCCTGGGAGGCATGAACTCTGCCCTGGGAGCCATGGGTTCTGCCCTGGGAGGCACGGGCTCTGCCCTGGGAGCCATGGGCTCGGCTCAGGACATGTGAGACGAAGCCCATTCTCCATGCACAGAAGGCACTGGGGACCCCTTACACCAGACTCCAAAGGCATGCTGGTCCCCTGCCTCCTGGCCCTTAAATCCTGCTGTAACACTCTGTCACTCACTTTTAACTAACAATAGCACAGTGGTGAGGGTCTGCATACCATGAGTGCACCCTCTTTTTTCTGCTGTCTCGGGGGCAGCAAGCTGCCACGTGGGAGACTCCAGGTCCATGAAGTCAGGTGCTGGGCTATCTCCAGCTGAGAGCTGGCAAGGAACTGATGTTCCTGCTCTGACTGTCCACAAGGGATGCTGCCAGCAGCGACTTGACCTTGGAAGCAGATCCTTCCCCACCTGAGCCTTAGATGAGACAGGCCCAGCTTGTACAACAGTTAGCCACCCTACGCAGAGAACTGAGCTATGCCAGACTCCTGACCCAGGGACCCATGGCATAACACAGGTGGTGGCCTAAGCCGCTGTTTTGTGTCGACACGGCTATACGGCAATGCACCCATGACTTACTCATTATTGTGGAAACAGACCCTTCAATACCAGCTGGACCAAAGCGATTCCAGTCTCCCCAGCAGGACACTCAGGAAGCCAAGGGCTCAATGCCTGTCTCCTATCTGGAGTCTTCTGTATCCTTGCAGGGACATGTGAGGGACACTCCCCAACCTTTTGGGTCTCCTGTCGGAAGTCACCGATTCTTCTCTCTCCTCTTTCCTCAGACACTCACTAGAGAAGATGCACATCCTACGGAATCTACTCTTCAAGCAGTGAACTTACCATCCCCAGGAATACCATCTCCTCTTCCCTCTCCTTCACTGTCTTCTTGCTTTGATGGAAACCTCGCCAAACCTGCAAACAAATACATGGTTACGCGCAGCAAACATTCTCCTGCAGAAACTGCCCGGTCCGGGTATTGTGACAGCCAACTCAAGCCTGCACTTGCAGGGGCCACTGGATTATTTTTCAAATGTTGGGATAACAGGCAACAGCTTTCTTTTCTTCTTCCTCCTTCCCTCCACTTTTTTCTTTTCATTTATTATCTCAGACAATGCATCCCAACTGCATCCTTCCCTCCAGTCCCTGCCGCTCCCCCTGTACCTTCCAGCTCCCCCAGGTCCATTGCTCCATTGTTTCCCTTCAGAAAAGAGCAGGTCTCATAAGTCATAGCACAACAAGTTACAATATGACTAGACACAAACCCTCATATCAAAGGCTGGACGAGGCAACAGTTTTCATACATTTTTAGTTTATGTGATGTGTATGAGTGTTTCACCTGTGTATGCAATACACGGGTACCAACAACCACAGAGGCCAAAGGAGTGCATCAGACCCCCTGGAACTGAAGTTTTAGGTGGTTGTGAGCCACAATGCAGGTGCTGGGAATTGAACCCAAGTCCTCTGGAGGAGCAGCTGGTGTTCTTAGTCACCGAGACATCTCTGCAGCCCCACAGACAACAGTTTTAAAGAAGGGTAATTACAGAAATGACTCATAGTTGCTCTTGAATCTTACTTGGGAGTCTTCAAGAGATGCTTCTAGAAGTCAGAAGAATGAGGCTGTACCTAACGATAGTACTTCACTATTTTACAATTAAAACCTTCCAAAGTAACATGGGAGGTAACAGCTCAGGCGCTTCCAAAAACTGTAAAACCAAAACTTAGTTTAGGGTGCAGAGGCCGGAGAGATGCAAAGAAAGGAACCTGTCTGCCTTTCCCGCCGCCCTCTCTCATGACAAACCAGGCACAGCTGGGGACAGTGTCCTGCCCCTCAGGCTCTGCAGTACATCCTTATACTTATTTTATTTTTAATTTAATTCTGATTTGTGCCACATGGCTGTAGTTTTCATCTTTCCACAAGCAACCCTGCCCTCCATTAGGTAAAAGGATACACTACTAGTAACACTATATAAAGAGAGAAATCTGCCCCTAGGGCCCCACTAGCAGGAAGACCTAGGCTCTGGACCTTTGGTGGTGGTGGCTGGAATGTGCTAAGTGGTGAGATTGTCCTCAAGGCCCCAGGAGTTGCTCCTGGCGTTTCCCTTCTGCAATTGTTGCAGCAGGATGCAGCTTTTAAAAAACCTCATTGCGGGTTTACATCCTTGCAAGATCCTAGCAACATTCTTTCCAACAATTATCGGGGGCCCTTTTGGAAGTCTTTGGACACAGTGTTCTGCATCTTAAACTTCCTAGTTTACAACAAACAAAATAAAAACAAGACGATGGTTCTCTAGGGTAAGCCAATAAATCTTTGTGGGGTTTACTAACTCAACACAGCTTTCTTATAGGTAGAGCTTTGGGTTTTGAATTTCAGAGCTCAGCCGCAAGGGTGAAAAGTGTTTTCTGCCCCTCCCACCCCCAATCCAGAGGTGCCCCCCACGTTCATACTTTCTGAATCTGCAGAGCCGCCAGGCCTGTGTCAGCTAGTCTGTGGCCCAGCAGCTTGATCTCCTTGGCTCTGCACTCCTGGAGGAAGATCTGCCTCATGAACATCGCCCTGAGGCGGCCCTGCCTTGCTCGCTCCGCGATCTGGATCAATTTAATAGCCTCTTCTAATGCTAGGCTCTTTACAGTATATTTCTGCAAAATAAAAAAAAAATTAGGCAAATCAATATTTATAGATGTTGAACTGGACCAGCAAGATGGCTTAGCAAATAAAGGTGCTTGCTGCCAACTGTATACTCTACTATAGCAGCAGTGAACTGTGATTCTGACTTAGGGACCGTACTCTAGCTTGCCTTTCTGTTGCTGTGGCAAACACCATGACCAAAGCAGCTTGGAGAGGACGAGGCTCATTTTCACTTTCTAAGTTTCAGTTCATCATCAGGGGAAGCCAGGGCAGGAGTTCAGGTCAGGAGCATGAAGCAAACACCACAGAGGCACAGAGGCATGCTGTACTGGCTTGCTTCCAGGCTCCCGGTTCGCTACCTTTCTGTAAAGCCTAGGCCCATCTGCTGAGGGATGGTACCACCCACTGTAGGCGGGGATCTCCTATAGCTAGCAATCAAGGAAATGCCCCCACACTACTAAGGGAGGAAGAATTGGTTTCCTCCAGGGACAAGTTCCCAAATAGGATGCCCAATTTCAAGTGGTCATCTCAGGACACACGTACACATGAGCAATGTTAAATAAACTTAGTAGGTTGTAGATTTTACATATATATATACATACACATTACTTTATAATAAATTATAAATATATTATATAACTATATACAATTACTTATATTGATGTCTATACATATACATGCAACAATTATAATTACTTTATAATGAATTATAAATATATAATTATTTATTTATATTATATACACATTATATAACTGTATACAATTACATATAATATATATATGGATATATACACAACAATAGTAACTAAAGTTGAGACCATAAATTTGGAAGAAGGCAGAGTCACAGGAAAAGCTTGTGGGGAATGGTGTAAACATGGGACTCAGATACAAAATTCTCAAGAAACAAGCCCAACCAAATATCCTTTGTAAAAAGAAAGAAAATCCTCATAGACATGTCCACAGGCCAATCTGATGGAAGCAATTTCTCTGTTGAGGTTCCTTCTTCCAGGCGTGATAAATTAATAACCAAGGTTAGCCCCCAAAGACCAGACCACGATGCTTCCAAACAGAAAGCTAAGTGGCATCCCAAAAGTTTAGTTCCATAGGAAATTAGACCTGCGATGACCAGAAATTTCCATCAGACATACTGATTGATGCTGCAAATTCCATCATTTGCTTAATGGGAGAAAAAGCAATGGAAACCGTGCTTCTGAGAAGAGGACTTGCGCGTCCCTCCGTCAAGTGAAGGGCTGAAGCCCTCTGTAGACTGACCAGCAGTGAGGGTTCTAAACCATTCAGGACTGCTGGCACCTGGGAAGTGACTCAGTCACTCTCAAGGCTGAGGAACTGAGTTTGAATTTCTAGCACTCAGCTAAAAGGCTGGGTGTGACTGTGTGTTGGGAACCCCAGTGCTGGGGGTGCATGTGGAGCGTAGGCAAGTGGATCTCTAGCACAGTGGCCAACCAGTCTATGAATCAGTGAGCTCCAGGTCGGGGGAGAGAGCTTGTATCAGAAAGTAATGTGGAGACTGATTGAGAAATACACTCAACATACATGTGCACACACATGCACTTGTATGCATGTGAACAACACATACACACACACACATGTAAACAAAAGAATATGAGTTCATGCTGCAGACTGTGGGGTCTCAGGTGGGGTATGTAGCAAAAGGGCTAGGTGTTTGGAGTGTGCTGTTTTTAGGGGTACAGACAAACGTAAGCAAGGTTTTTGGGAGTCTTTAGAGGCCCATGGAGACCTGAATGGGATCGAGGTGAGGCCAATGTTGTCCTGAAAGCAGGGGAGGGAGCTGTACAAGAATGAGGAGCATCATGGGAAAGAGTGTCCCTGCAGGGGCAGAGGTACATTTGCTTCCACATCCAGCTTTACAAGGGGTCTGGGGGTTTGAACTCAGGTCCTCATGCCTATGTACAAAACCCTTCACTTCCGGAGACCTCTTCCAGGCCTTTCTTTTCCCAGTGACAGTCCTAGGTGATCCAAATGTCATTCAGAACTCATAAAAGGCTAGAGAGCAACTGAGAACACACAGTAAGTTTTGAGTTTGTGAATTCTGAACTTGGTGGGTTTATGTTCTGACTTTACCTGGTGAATCAGAGAGGAAAAGGCCAGCTAGAAACGGGCTCATTCTTATGGCTCCCAATGTAAGGCATAAAGCACTATCATTTGATTTTTATTTCACATAAAGCAAGCATAACAAATCCATAACAATCACCCCCAAAGTTACATAATCTCTTATAGACCTCTTATAGCAAGCAGAGAAGGGAAGCACTTTTCTCTACTTGAGAATAAGGCAAATGTTTGGACAGTCAGGGGTGTGGAGGAGGAGGTTTTACAGACAATGAACCACATTTGTTAAAATGATACAAACCACTTTGGGGAGGTCCAATCCACATTCACTTAAGATCTGAGCGAGGGTCTTCTCTCTTCCTTTTATGACTTCCAACCTCTCCTTCAAAAAATACCTAGGTATGGGGACATCCAACTGTTGCTGAAGAAGAGAGAATAAACGCAAGACCATTTCGTTAGGATGCCAGGACTCAAATCTACCGAGCATTATGGTAGGATGAGTGAATCGCTGAGACTTGCTAGGGGGTCGGGTAGAGAGAAGGTTCAGTGGGTCAGAGTGCTTGCTGCACAGCATGAAGACCTGAGTTCAAATCCCAGTAGCCACCTATGGACATGTAGGCCCTAGGGCAGCTTGGTACACACCTGCCAAGAAAGGCTCTATAGAGACCAACCAGAAAGTAGGCCTGAGTCTCAGTTTACCCTAAGGCAACGCCTGACTCCGGAAAGGACCACAAACTGGGACCATCCAGGAACCATCCAGAAATGGACAAATCAGCATCCAAAGAAAATACCTAATATTCCAGCCATTGTAGATAGAATCACCTGGAGTTCCTTAGCCCAGCAACACCCGTCCCCTTTTCACCCTAGACAAATGTCAGCCAATCAGGGATCCTGAGCCTTAGAAATCCCTCAGCCCAACCTCTGCTATAAAACCCCCACCCCAGCTGAGCTCAGGGCTCTCTGACTGTGCCAATGCACTGGACACATGGAGAGTCTGAGTTCAAACTTGAATAAGAATAAAAGCTCTTTACTTTTAGATGTGGGACTTGGTGTCCTTGTTGATTTTGGGGGGACCCCGCGATCTGGGCATAACAGAAGCATTTTGGGGGAAGTCACAGGGCCAAGGCAAGGGTGGGGATAAAGATGTTCTGCTGTTCCTCCCCAGCCTTCTCTCTGGCTCTATCTAGCTCTTCTTGCTCCATTCGTCACAACTTCCAGCTGCCAGCTCGGGAGGCCAGTTCAGACCAGAGGCAGATACCATCATCCTCTGGCTTCAGATTCTCTCAGGGGGGTCTCCCTGATACAGTTTCCCTGGTGTCCCGGTCTCTGTGGTGAGGACTTAAGTCCTACCATACAAACAGTTGGGGGCTGGCCAGAAACACAGCAAGGAGCGTGGACTTCCTGAGAGAATGGCCACAGTGACCAAGAGGATGCTGGCAGGAATGGGTCCATCCCAATTGCTGGAATATTCCCAAGGCTTACTTCTTTGCCAGGACACTGTTCACGGAACCCAAACGCTACTGCTGGTCCAGTGTTCTGGCCCTTGCATGTCAAAGACATCATACGGCTTGTCCATCAGTTCCAAGGCTGGAGGAAAACGCTGTTGATGTCATCCTATAACACAGACTTCCGGGAGAGATCTGTTCCCATAACCCCTTTCCTCCCTGGGCACAGCTGGCTTCTCACAACCACAGCATTTCCTAGTTGTAAGGATGGTGACCAGCTGAAGGTTGGGGCAGTGTAAATAGCAGGAAAAATGGAGGTCCCCAAACCTCTTTAGATTGTAACTGTTTAACAGCCTTGAAATTGGATTTAGACATTGAATGTCACCTTACTAATTAAATTTGAGACTGTAACTCAATAAAAAGCGATACACATTTGGCCGAGGCTGTTCTTCCTCTTTTCACCGGGGTGGGGGCATCAAGCACACCTGACTGGATCTGGCGGTTGACTTTTGTTCTTAGAAATGCAAGAAAGCACATGCGAATCCCAGAATGCCTTGACTCGTTCCAATTGCTCCTTTTAGTCTATTCTGATGTCATCAGATAACAATATTAGAAGACTCTTCCCCAGAAAAAAGAATGGCCTTTCCAAAAGTCAAAATATTTTCAAAGTGAAGAAACATTAAGCCCTGTGGTAAAGACATTTTGTCTTCTTAACTTTACCTGAGGGAATCACCCTTTCAAAATGGAGGGTGAGCTCACAGGGCCTACACTGGAAGAAATGGGATGTCTAGTGGCCCTTGCAAGTCCATCCACCCAGGATGTTAGAGAAACTTCAGGCAATGTCTGTCAGCAGGCAGGGAAAGGTTCAGTGGCAGGGGCTGAGTGACCACAGGAGGTGCCCAGGTCACCAGGTGGCAGAGGGAGACCCCTGGGCGATAAAGAGGGCTACCTCCTCCTACAGAACCTAAAGAACAAAGGCCATAGATATAAATGTACAGGGTCAGTACTGATCCAAAGCAAAGGAAGACATTCATTCAGCTGGGCACAGGCCATTCAAGACTATATCCAAGTGATGATGGGGTAGCACAGGCAGAAGGATATTGTGGACCAGAGGGTTGGTGGCATGGCCCAGAGAAAATGGGAACCTTTGGGTTGCAGGGAATTTGTGAGAAGGTCAGTCAACTAACTCCATTTCAACCATTGTGACATTGTGGCATCTCTGTGATAACAGGACTTCAATGTCATACCCCTGAGCTGCGTCAAGATTGGTCCACCCGGACAAGGAAGCAACCAAAGCCGTCCTCATACTGGTGAGGTTTAAGTGAAGAGAGTGGTCAGGCTTTTCATTTCACAAGGTCGTCACATGCAAGCATGGCGAAGGAGTCTGCAGACGATGGGACACAGCCTTAAGTATCTCATTTACAACAGAAGCCTAAAGAGGGAAACAATAACAAAACCTTACCGGCGCCAACTTCAGGTCCTGTAAGATATCGTCAAAATAATGGAACTCTGTCAGCTCCAACTCGACCATCTCGTTCTTCAGTTCCAGAATGCGACCCATCACTCCATCCAGGACCTTGCGGATCAGCATGCGTTTCTGTGGATGGACGATCTGGTCGTAGACATTCTCCATGTTCCTGAAGATCTGCACATACTTTATGTAGAAGGTGGCTAACATCTGGAAGACTATGACCTTGTTTCTTTCTGGTTCGGTCATCTTCTGAGACTCCTTGTCCAGCAGAGTATTGAGGGCCTCTTGGGTCTGGTGCCACATTTTATTGTACATGCTGGAGGAAGACATGGAGTTTAGAGACCTCATATATAAACTTTACCCCACTGGACACATGGATCGGCCACCTGGCATCATAAAACAGAACACAGGCAGAAGAGAGCTCAGGACACGGTAAGTGGCTGGCATGTTCTCTGGACAACTTACGGTGTTTTGACAAGCCCATTTTTTTTTAAAACAAGCATTACTATGATTAGTAAATAGTTTTTAAAAGACTCATTATAAATAATATAATTGCTCTTCAGTATGTCTGTGAAGCCAGTGTTACTGCACTAATTTAAATAATAAAGCAATCTATAACCAGACCAATAAATTTATCTTAACTGATTTAAATGTATATATGTATGTATGATGAAGTTTATATTGAAACTACCATTTTGGAAAGTAATTCTGCATTGTCTTGTAAAGTTGGATGTGTGCAGGCTCTGTGGATAAAATTTTATGACTATGTAACAAGTATAATTGTAGCAATATTTTTTTCTGTGCTGGGGAAAGAATTCAGGGCTTTGGGCATGTTTAGTACTCTCCTACTAAAATATATTCTTAGCCTTTTAGAATCTTGGTGTGTGTGCGCGCGCGTGTGCATGCATGCAGGTCTGTGGAGGTCAAAGGCCAACCACCATGTCATTTCTCAGGAGGCAACAACCTTGTTTCTTGACTCAGGGTCTCACTGGCCTGGGAATTCATCCAGTAGTCTGGACTGCCTGGCCAGTGAGTCCCCAGGATTCCCCCTTTTCTACCTCCTTAGTGCTGGAAGTGTAAGGGGGCATTACCATATCCAGCCTCTTCCCCCCTCCTTTTTAATAAACTCAGGTCTGCCCACTTGCAAGCCAACACTTTATCGGCTCCAGCCTCCAGCCCTAGTACTTTAAAAGACAAGAATAGCAGGCGTCTGAGGCTGGTCGCTCAGTGGTTAAGAGTACTAGTTGCTCTGGCCGAGGACCTGGGTACAGTTTCTGCACCCATATGACAGCTCACAGCCTTCTGTAATTCCAGCTCCAGGAGAAGTGATGCCCACTTCTGCCTGCAGCGGGTATTGCATGCAGATGGTACAAACACATACATAAAGACAAACACTAATACACATAAAACAAAAAAAATACTTAAGAAAATAGCAAAAATCTAGAGAGAGCCCACCAAGGAGCGGTAGTCACCAAACTGCTTCACACAGAGGTGAGAAGGTGTGGATGAGCCGTAGCTGAAGACAACAGTTGCTGTCCTTAGAGTCGCGACAGCGTATGAGAAGCCAGGGTCTGACGGGCTC
The DNA here is from genome assembly GCF_903992535.2 of Arvicola amphibius. Lineage (NCBI taxonomy): Eukaryota > Metazoa > Chordata > Mammalia > Rodentia > Cricetidae > Arvicola > Arvicola amphibius. Next base: position 101,859,650 of record NC_052054.1, on the reverse strand, counting down.
TGGGCCTGCTGGGTCCTCTTGCCCCACATACTGGGTGGCGTCTACACAACCAGAAGTTTGCCGGATGAATGTATGAAATGCAGACTGTTCCATGCCCTCACTGGGGTGGAGGGCAGCTGAAGGCTGGGGATATCATTCGCCAAAGGAGCTACCAGGGAACCATACCACCCCTGTCCGTCTTCTCTGGTGATTCTAGCTTGAGATTTGCCCAATAAGCCTGTTCAGACCGAAATAATTATGGTAGAGATTTCCCCTTCTTAAACTTTGGCCTTTCACACCTAAGAACTCGGGCTGAGATGGGCTAGGCATCACAGGTGTGCGGCACACATAAGAACTCGGGCTGAGATCAGCTAGACATCATGGGTGTCTGGGCAGAGGCGGCTCTGGAAGGATGACCGACTTGTCCCCTGACTCTGAGAAGCCAGAGCTTGAGGTCTTTGACGCCCTTGTGGCTCCAGTCCAAACACTTTGCAGGTGTCCTAGCGCCTGGTCTCCAACTATCAGTTTGCGTGTGTCGTTTTCTGCTGGACCTGGAGTTGCTTAGCCACCTGCTCCCTGGATTGTGTAACAAACAGGGCTAGGAGTCACATGACCTGATACAGCTCTGTAGTCAAAGCTCCTTTCCAGGCCCTCAGAAGCCTCTGGGTCTCCCCTCTTCCAGGGCAGCTCTGGCATCCAGTGGTATGATGGGGATGATTGCAGTGGTGATAGTGGTTGATGATGGTGACGGCTAATGACAGTGATAGTGGTTGATGATGGTGATATTGGTAATGATATCACAATCACAATGATGATGACCCTGACGATGACGGTGGTGAATTAATGGTGATAGAGGTTACTTAATGTATATGCCTTGAGCCACTCTTCTGAGAGCTTTCCATATAATAGTGCATGGCATCCTCACAGTACCCTCCTGATGTGGCGAAACCAGAGCATTCAGAAGCTATGGCTCAAGTCACAGGGTGTGAGGGCACACCATGTCTTGGCGTGCTGGCTTTCCGGTTCCTTGTTGCCCTTTATGCTTTATGATTTCCTGCTTATCAGAAAGAAACCAAGTGTGAACAGTTAGGGGCACAGACACAAGGCCACTATGAGACACAAAGACTATGTGAATCCCAAGTCAGAGCTTTTCCTCCCTCCCATCCCAACGAGTGAGGATATAGAGTGTGGCATTTGGCATGACATCCGCAGTGTGTGCAAGCGCCACACTCCCAAAACTTCAGCAACGGTTAGAAGACTTTACTAGTGAAAAGCTAGTTAGCGTCTCACAGAAGAGAGCAGGGCTGTCAGGAAGCCTGAGCCATGACTGCTGCAGGACATCCCAGCGCCCACATACTTAGTGGTGAATGGCAGCGGTAACTGACCAGAGGCAGTTACCATCCAGGGAAGAACAAGAACGGCAGAAGCAATATGCGCCCGCTCAAAGCACCTGGGTACCCGACTTTCGGCATCTGTGTGTTCACACCTCAGAAAGATAAACAACAGGGGAGGACGGGGAAGCACAGATGAGCAAGTCAAGGGTGATGTCAAGCCTGGACAGGAGCAGCTGGGGCTGGTCATCCGCCTGGAGACTGCAAAGTCAGGAAGGTGTGAAGTCAGAAGGAGGTCATGTCGCCAAAGCCCAGACTTCCGGACTCTGAGAAGAGCACAACTTAAGACAGTCATTGGCCTGAGACAGCACAGGGGGAGCACACCAGCAGCTGACAGCACCAAACGCAGAAACATCGCAGGATTTATTTGGGGGACAAACTTGGGCTTGGGGCCTCAGCCAGCAGACACACTGACAAGAGAGAAGCTGATTCTGTTCAGAACTCAGATCCGAAGCTCCACTCAGCAAACCAAATGCAGCCAGAAGAAAAGCATCTCTAACAAAGGCAGGGTGAATCTCGGAATGACTGTTGCTCGCCATGCAGGAGCCCCTGGCCACTCACAGCTACAGCATGTCAAAATCACAGGGAAGCGGCCAGCATTTGAGAAAATACTCAGCAAACTGATAGACAGCCTATTCCTGAGTGAAGACGCTCTGTGCACACAAAGATGGTTGCTAAAGGATGCTGAATTTAGGGACCACTGCAGCCATATCAGTGAAACACGAGCAACACGACCCTGGAAAATGGAGTAAAAGAGGAAGAAGGAAGGGATTGACAAAAAACAAACAAAAAAACCAACCAACAAACAAACAAACAAGAAAACCAAAACAAACAAAAACCGTTTAGCACTGCTGTTTGTGAATGGCCTAACTGCCAAATGCAAGGAAATCAGTAACAATAATGAGGTTGATTAAAACAGCAAGGCTGCAAGGCACAGTCAACAATCACATAAATGAAGGTATGAGAAAAGAAAAGAGAAATCTCACCTATATCCAAGCTCAAATAAAGGGCATTAAAAAACACTGGGGTGGGGGCTACACAGATCTAGTTGAAAAGCATTTTAGAGTGCAGGAGTTGAGAACAAACAGAAGGGGTGATCTACTCCTGCTCAAAGATACCAAACATAAAAAGAGCAAGTCTGGGGGCTGACAAAATGCAACATGAACAAGAACCCAGAAATAATAAACTGGGAGTAAATATCATAATTTTAATGTGGGGATGGGATAAACAGTAAACGATGAAGGTAACTGTCTCATTAAGTTTTCTATTACCGTAACAAACTGTGGCCAAAGAAACTTAGAAAAGGCTCATGTGTACCATGAATAATAAAAACCCAGAGACAGATATTGGGGCTCAAGGTGAAGATCAGAAAAGCAAAACAGCCAAGCCACTAGAGAAGTCTTACCTCTACCAAGGCTGGGTGACTGCAGACTGAGCTCTGAGCCTCTGTCTCCTCCTGTTTTATATTCCCTTTACTGCTGGGATTAAAGGCATGTGACTCCCTAGTACTGGGATTAAAGGTGTGAGCCATCACCACCTGGATCTGTTTCTGCACTGATCTTGTGTAGCCCAGGGTGGCCTTGAGCTCACAGAGACCCATCTACCTCTGTCTCCCAAATCTTGGAATTAAAGGTGTGTGACACCACTGCCTGGCCTCTAGTGGCTTAGTTTTACCCTCTGATCTTCAGGCAAGCTTTATTTATTAAAACATAAATAAAATGTCACTATACTCATGGTTTCAGAGTGTTAGAGTCCGTGACCATCACGGTGGAGAGTGTGGCCCAGGGCAGAGAGGCATGGGGCTGGAGAATGTAAGTAGCTGAGAACTTACATTTCATCAGCAAGTAGGAAGAAGAGGAGCTAACTGGGAATGGCATGGGTTTTTGACACCCCAATTCCTGCCTCCTGCGACACACTTCCTCCAACAAGGCCACACCTCCTCATCTTTCCCAAATAGTTCCACCAACCAGGAACAAATATTAAAATACATGAACCTATGGGGGGGCATTCTTACTTATGCCACCACAGCAACTTACACCCCAAATTGCTTATCCCTGCGGCAAGTACTGTAAGGAGGGCTGCCTCCTAAGAGCTGGGTGACTTGACCCCACTCATGTATCCATGGACCCAATCTTCCACCATGGGGATCCCCAGACGCCCTAGCTGAACAGAAGTGTAGGATGAGTGGGTGCTGTGATGGGGAGAGCCAGCTAGGCAGGCCCACAGAGTTCATGCCCTCCTGCACCCATTTTAGCAAGGGTTAGGGCAGCAGGGAACCTTCAAGGCTATGGCAGACTGGTCATAGCTGGAACACTGAATCAGGGACAGTCCTGGTGACTGGAGCCTCACAGGCTCTCCCTCTGGGTTGGCCTCTCTCTTCCTCTCCTGTACCTTTCAGTGACCCTAGAGGCATGGTGCTGGCTGAAGGGAAATACGTGCTAGGTGAGCATGTGGATTCCATGTCTTGGCCGGATTTCTTTACCACTAAAGATGGCTCCATCGCATCCTGACAGGCCTGTTCCCTAGAGACCAGGGCTTCTGGCCTTGATCCCTTCAATCTATCTCTAGCCACACTCCACCAGTCTGGCCTGCCAGGGACCTAACTAACATGCCTCAGCCACACCAGCCTGGAGAGTGCTGACCTCCTTCATAGACACGGTGTGCACGAGCCCACACACCCTCCCTGCAGTATCTGGTCCTTTTGCTCATGTGGGACCCGTGATGATAATATGAGATCAAGGACATGGCAAGGTGTCAAACAAGAGCATCATGGAGACACATTTCACAAACCACCAGGAACCCTGACTTCCAGGGTGTGACACTGTGGCTTTAGTATATTTACAGTACTGTACAACCGCCACACTGTCTTTAGTGTATCTGCTGTGCTGTGCAACTATCACATTGTCCAGTTCTAGAATGTTTTCATCACTCCAAGAGAATCCTGTCCAGTCAGTCACTCTTGAGTCTGCCTCCTCCCAGCCCTTGGCCACGAATCCTGAGTCTGCCTCGGTTGGTCTTGTCTAGACAGTCCTGCGTATGTCTGCCCCTGCTGCACACATTCTAAAGAAAAACCTATTTCAGTAGCATGGCACACTACAGAGAGGTGGGAATTTCTCTGTTGATTAGGAAGTGACCAGGCCGAGCATCCAGAGAATCAGACATAAACCATTAACCCAGGAGAAGATCCACCTCCAAAACTCATAGTACAGTGTCTGCTTAAATCCGATGGCTTTTGATAAGTCCCTGAAGCAGAAAGATTGTAAGCTGAGTCATCATCAGTCTAGAGCTGTCTGTAAACAGAGTCTGTCCTAAGTCACTCTCTGTGAGTGGCTTCTTACACTCATACTGTGTAGCAAGTTCACGCCCGTTGTAGCACATGCCAGGACTTCTTTTGGTTTAATGCCAAACAACCTGTGATGCTGTTGGCACACCCTTATCCAAGAGACCCGTGGGACATTTCTGCCCTGCCTTGAGCAGGGTGGTGATGCTTCAGTCACACAATTCTTTGTGTGGACATGGGTTCGCTTCTTTGGTTGTGGCCTGGCGGGGTCAAAGGTGAGAGTGCAGTAGTGATAGAGCTGTCCTTCCTCTCAAGATAGCTAGGGTCAGGCCGACTATGTCACTTCCTGTGCTCAAGAATCCTCAAGAGTGGATCCCCGTCCCTAAGGGGGTTCCAAGGGATTGGGTCACACAGGTATGATGGTGTGGAGAAGTTAGATATATCTCAGTCCTGAGACTGCCTAGTGGTTTCGAAAGCCCATGATGGATTTCAGAGTTTAGAACATGACCTAGAACGTGACAGACTCTGGAGTCAGGAGGGCAGTGGGTAAGGGCTCAGAAAGACCACATAGCTGTTCTTTAGCTTGATAGATTTCTTCCTGCCGCTGATGACTGCGGAGGGACTGAGCTTCCTCGGGAAGTCGAAGTGTGTCAATGGGGATTACCTCCTGCCACTGACAGACAATAATAAACCCTCCTTCCTTCGCAGAGTTTATGGTTACCCCTTTCTGTGTGTTTCCACTTCCTGCTCTGAGAGACACCTGGCTTTTCCCCACATGCACACTCTCTCTCTCTCTCTCTCTCTCTCTCTCTCTCTCTCTCTCTCTCTCTCTCTCATCCTTCTCTCCCTCTGTTGTGGAGTGGCGTTTGTATGGGGGTGCTCTCTAACGTGGGCCCCCTTCTGTGTGGAACCCTTCTGCCCTGGCTGTGTGCTCTAGGGTCCTCCTGGCTATTCACACGGCCTCCAGCCCCACTCTCTTTCCAGCTCCCAGCTCTGAGTCCCGCATCCTCAGGGGCTAACATTATGGCCCCTGATGTTTCTGTGTTATCCTTCCACATGCCCTTCCCTTGGAAGAGCACTCTTTTTCTGCCTTCCTTCTAGATGTCCAGCTACACACAGTCTGGGCTTGCAAAGTTGGTACCCGGAGCTGTCTGCCGGCACATGAGCTCCCACTGGCCCTCACTATCAAGGGTGGCCCCCACCCACTCCTGGCCTCCTATACTATCTTGGTTCCTTCACCGCCAGGCAATCTTTTGGTACACCAAAATGAAGTGGTTTCACATCTATCGCCTCTGTCTAGCCTGTCATCTGCCAGGGTGACCATTCTGTCCCCTATCCACTGAAACTCTCGGGCCTTCACTGCATTGGCTTCTCTCCTGTCTCCAGAATGATCTTTCTGACCCCTCACTCCACTGTCCGCTACGAGCATGGCCGTTATGCTGCAAATCTGGCTTCCACTCTTGCCTCTCCGGACTCACCCCAGCAGCACAGAGCAGAGCCTGGCCTCCTTCTGCATACCATTTTCCCACCGAGGGAAGCTTTAGCTCCTTAGCTAAGTTTGCTCTTCTCCCTGCTGGCCCTTTTACCTGCACTTGCTCTGTGTCTCATATAGACCATCCCGGGCCCACACTGTCAAGTTCCTACTTCATCTCCAGGAGGCTTAGACCTGATGTTCAACAGCCTTCTGTCCAGCTCCACGGGCTTCCATCTGCTCTCCTGATTTCCCCATACCCCACTCCTCACCCCTTCCTTCCATGAGCTGGGAATGCCCAGGCTTACGTTTCCTGGCAGACAGTATGGAGAAGCTGGACGGACCTAAAGCTGTGGTCTACAGCTGCCACAAATATACGCTATGAGCCACTGCCCTGCATGGTGCTGGGAACTCTCTTCTTCCGAATGGAAACAATTTTGAGGGCTACCGCTTTGCAGGGTGGTGGTGACCAAGGCTCGGCCTGGAACTTTCTCCAGTTAGCCATACCGCACACGCACAACATGGGGTAACTGCAGAGCCAAGGCTATAAGGAGGTGAGAGAGACACACTCAGCAATGGCCTGGGCTCTTTCTGGAATGCAGTTTAGGGTCTGGGAGTTCTCACAAGCAACCCATTCACAACTAACAGAAAAGTCGCCTCCGTCAGCCATGGGCATGTGATGGAGGCCTGGAGGTCGACCCTCCCGCTGAGGAAGGAGGGAAACAGACTAGTGTCCTTTGCCAGCGAGACAGGGATAATCGATCCTGAGACATATTGAACTTGATAAAAGATAAAAAGGAGGAGAGAGGAGGACGGTGGAGAGGAAGGTGAGGTGGAGGGGGAAGGCAGAAGCAGCCACTCTGGAAAAGAGAGAGACTAACAGGTGACCCACCACTTACAGGTTCGACATGGCTGGCCTTTTTCTGTCTTTCCTTCACCAACCAGGAAGCTCTTCCTTGCCCTCTGAAGGCTGGCCTACTGCAGAGGTCAGAGAAACCCTAGAGGTTCCCAGAAGGTGGGGGTTCCTCTGGAGGGAGGGACAGGGACAGAGTACAGCCTGTCGCTTGGGGCAGGGAAAGGCTCGGAGAGGTGGGGTACCCTGCCGTCACCCCCCAGGGGCGCAGGCACGGACTGGGGTTCCCTCGCTCTGGTTGCTGCGTGGGACTCTGGAACCTCACTTCTCCCACTAAAGCGGCTCCAGGTGGCCCTAGCAACAGGGACTCTACGCCTACGCATGCGCAGTGCATGCTCGCGTTTCCCGTTTCCGTGGCAACTGAAGGCAGGGCGTGGTTAGGAACGGGGGCGGGGCAGGTTCTACAGCTGCTCGAATCGGGAGCTACATCAGGCTTCGAGGTCCATTTGGCCAGGGTCCCAGCTCTCTCTGCTAAAGGTCTTGGGCACGGACCTTCCTGACAGCAGACCTTAATCTTCCCACCTTCAGAGTGGGCGCAGAAATCACTCCTTCGTCCAGCACTCCGGCAACTGCAAAGAGGCCTGCTCTCCTGAAAGAGGAGAGTTGTTAGCGACCCACAAGGAGGCTTTCTTTCCTGCTTCCTCTTTCTTTGGCCTTGGTTGAAGCTGAGATTTACTGGCAAACTTTACAAAGAGTCTACAGTTCCCTTAGCCAAAAACAAAACCCATATGCACACACAGGGAAAGGGGACATTTCTAAGATGAAATCATTTGATACAAAAAAAAAAATCTTCCGTGCTGTGGGAGAACGAACAGCACCTGGAGTCAAGCTGGCTCTCAGATACAAGTGCCTTAGATGCCAAATAGAATGTGCAAAACTCCTGAGCGAAAATGGGACCCAAGTTAATAGTCAAATAGCAAGGCCCCCCAGGACCTAACTTAGCATGCTCACAAAATGCAAATTGAGATCTCAGGACCCCACAGCTTAACCACTGAGGATGCATAAACTTCCCTGATTCACCCACATTCCCAGGCAGAGGTAGAAGAAATAGCCCAGTCAGGACTCGGCAACTCTTCCAGAAAGCAAACTTGATGATGTCGTTCAGACCTCCAAAGAAGGCACACAGTGTGTTAAATAACCCTTAACCCTTCACAACCTGTATGCAGAGACTGTGGTGCTCCCGCGAGTTTGGTGCTAGGGTCTCAAGCATGGGTCTACTCAGATGACAACTTGTGATGCTGGCCATGGCCTCGCTGCTGAGAGTTATGCACGGTGGAAACAGAGCCAGAGGGCATGAGCAACTGGTTTCAAGCTGCACTCCAATGGACGCTGGAGTTGATGCCAATCACTGGCTGGTTGGGCTTTGACTGCACTCGGTTTCCACCGTGTAAAGATGGGAACAGCCACACCTTGTCTCATGAGATCCTTGAGAAGACAGATGGCTACATGAGAGGTCCTTAATGGCCCTGCTGAGGGACAAACAGCAAAAGATCTCTGTCTCTGCGTGGGCACCCCCATTGCCCTTGCTTAAAATTTTCAGGTTTCTGTGAGACCAAAACAGTGGGTCCCCAGTCACTTAGTGTCAGGGAAACTTGACACTCGTAGCTGCATGGCCAAAATAGAAAGTCCACCTCCTCCTCAGACTTTAATAGTTTACACCGCCTCAGTATCCGGCTGCCAGGTCATTGGGAAGGGGGGTGTTCCTTCTTGCTGTGTTTGGGGCAAATAGACATTTCTGTTGCCATTTGAAAAGCCCAGTGGGGCAGCAGAGTGCTTTGATGGAGTGAACTGCCTTCATGTAGTCGGGGAAGAAGTGGCCATTGGGGGCCTGAGGACACTTCCTTAAAAGTGACTAGGCCCTGAGGTGGCCATGGACAGCCACCTGAGCTATGTCCATATCCAATACCTAAAGGCGACCTCTAAACCCACGTCAGCAGTTTAGAGGTCAGAGGGGACAGAGCAGAGCCCAGGCATTCCTGGAAATCTGGGTGCTTGGTCTGCCTAGCAAGCCCTGGGAGCCACTTGTCCTCTTTTGTTGGGTCTTTGTCCCTTACTTCCTTGGTGCAGGGTTTCCTACCTTGATATGTCTGTCACATTTCTGGGAAATGGGCAGATGTTAGGGAGGGAGGCAAGGAGGATACTGGGTCCTTGAGAAGGAGTTTCTGGAGTCCCCATGGGGTTCCACCAGACTGGATAGTAGAGGTGTGTCTGCCCTGGTGGCAGGAAAAGGCCCTGCTGGTCCTTGCAGCTTGAATTGTCCCTGAGAGTCTAGGCTCCTGAGCAGTTGTGTAGGCCACACTGGCAAGTGGGGGGGGGGGGGCACATAAAAACCTCTCCTTCCTGTGTGTTGGCCCCTGTCAAGCCTCTGCAACAGGACCAATTTTGTGAGTGCTTATACTCCCATGCCAGTCTCCCTCAAGTCTTCCTGTCTGCCATTCGTTGGTATATTGTGGTGGATTTCCTCTTCCTTGTATCCTTTGAATGGAAAACAAGGATACCACCTCCAGGAAGGGAGCAGTGGGTACCAGATTGGCTCATCCAGAGCCTTCCTGCCCACCTCATCTATTTCTGGGTGGCTGCTCCACTCTGGTATTTCATGGGGTGCTCATGGCCAGGGGATCTATCAGCTCTATCAGCCTGCAATGTTTTCTGTCATGTAGTGGTTCATCATCCCATCAAGGTCCATGCAGTCCCTCAAACCTAACCAACGCCACTGATTAAAATGCTCCACCCGACAAAGCTGAGGAGCCTTCGGTACTTCTCAGCTAAAGGCACAGTGTCAATCAACAGTCCATAAGCCCGCCCTGCTCCTGCTGCCCGGTCCTCAGCTGTTCCCTGAGATGAAGACAGAGGCCGGTGCTGCTGACTCACGGCTCTGTTTTGGTAGTCACAGCATCATGCTTAACCGTGAAGCCAGAACTGCAGGCTTCCACCTTCCTGTTGCCCGGCACGTTTGTGGGGAACCGCAAAGAGTGGCGCTTGCTATGTCTGCTTTGTCCAGAGACTCAGAAATCATTTTAATGACCCGCGCCGCTTCCTTGGGATCATAGGAAGTTCACTGGCCTCAACTCGACCCTCTTATCAGTGAGATGTTATTCTTCTATTCTTCACGGCCTGTTGATAATCCTGTCAGAGCAGGAATCTGGCTGCCCAGGCATACCCAAGTGTCTTCACTCCAACCCATGCCTTGCCTACCTCAGCACTGAGACCCTATTCCCACCACCACCTCAAGCACAAAACCCCTGTCCAGTCCAGTGAGTCTCCACAGGGACCCTGGAAACCCCTTATAAAGGTCCCAGTATCTTCCTTGCCTCCTTCCCCAACATCTTCCCCCAAACAGATATTTGCTGGAGCCTCCTCCCTCTCTGAAATAACAAGACTTATCAAGGCGGGAAAACTGCACAGGGAACCAAGGGACAAACACCCAACCTAAGAGGACAGAGGGCTTATTGGGCATCCCTGGGATTTCCAGGGATGCCTGGGCTCCACTCTGTCCCCTCTAGCCTCTGAGCTGTTGATGCATGTCCAGAGGTCACCACACGGACCTCGGTGAGTGTGGAGGGTTCTTCTTACTCTCCAGGAGCATTTTAGCACGTGTGGTCTGCTGTGGTGGACATCTGAGGCCCACGTCACTCTTCTAGTTTGGCATTCTAGAAATGTCCTTGCATGTAATCAGCATCTCTTCTGCAGTCGACCCATTTTGTCTTAAATAACAGATGCCGTACTTCATGCAAAGTGTGACTGTCTTCTTGAGCAGCCTCCTGGCCTGGCTACTGGGTCTCTGGGGGAAATTCTTCATCCTTGTCCTTTTGACATACACTAAATTAATGGGACAGATATTTGCTGGAGCCTCCTCCCTCTCTGAAAGCAGTACTCCTTGCAGTAGTATAAAAAACACTGTATTCCACTCGGTGCCGTGCTGAGCACGCCGCTCAATACTAGGCAAAGCACAGTCTGCCATTCAGTGCTGTGCTTAGTTCAGTATATGCAGCCATAAAATAGGGAGTTGCGATAGCAACCCAGCCTTTAGGAGGTGAACGGGAGACAAAGGCAGTGTGTGAATAGACCCCACTCATGCAAAGCCCCCTGGAAGCCAGGTTCGAAACTGGATGTTCAACTAACATGAGTAAAACTGCAGTCAATCAAAATGGCCAGCCCTGGTTCTTTCATCTTGGATTAATGCCACTAACACTTCTGAACCCCAGTCTTCCTCTACAGGTTGAGAGTACCCCTTGTGCCACTCAAAGCACATGGTGGTGTGTCCTTGATAGTTTCTTTTAAAGGGGGATTAATTGTAATTTTAATATATATGGGTATGTGCATGTGAGTGCAGTGCCTGAAGAGACCAGAAGAGGGCGACAGATTTCCTGGGGTGGGACTTGTGGGTAGCTGTGCTCTGCCTGGCATTGGAGTTGAAACTGAGCCTTGCTCCTCTGAAAGAATAGTATATATTCTTAACTACTAAGCCACACCACAGATGCCTCCAATGGGTTTTGTTTGTTTGTTGTTTGTTTTAAGCTTCCATGTGCTGGAGAAACTGGGCAGTGTGGCCTTGTGTATTCAGAGTGACTACCTCATGGTTTAGAAGATGGACTTTGTATCGGGTCCTCAAAAGAAAGAAAGGTTTCTATTGGTTCGCAGTTAATCATGATGCGTCCATCATGATGGGAACAGCCCAGGGAAGCAGAGCTGCTCTCTCACAGTGTCCAGGAAGCAGAGAGAGGTAGCCAGAGCATCCAGGACCCACAACCATTTAGCTGCCTCTAGTAGCTGGTCCTCACTTGCTGAAATCCCCAGAGCCTCTCCTAAACAGTGCCACCAGCTGGGCACATCCTGAGAGCCCTTAGGGCAGGGGGATGCTTTCACAGCCAGACTCTGCCTCCTCCTCCCCCTCCTCCCATAGCCAGGGCTCTGGTGTCCTCAGCAACTTCCCTCAGTTCCCTCACTGAGCCCAGGCAGGAGTGGAGTCTGTCAGAATGAGTTTACTCAACCCGAGCAGAGTCTGGAGTGCGGGAGTCGAACAGTACTTCGGGATCCAGACATCATTTGATGGGCACTTCAAGGCCCAGCGGAAAGGAAGCAGGAGTTTCCGGTCGACTTTGATTCTGTCCAGCTCGCTGCTTGGGTAGACCGCAGAAAGAGAAGTGTACCGGGCTAGATGAAAGTCAAGGTACCCGAAGTTCACTCGGAATTGGAAGGCCCTGCTCCTCCAAACCGAGATGTAAGAAACGCCTCTGGGCTTCTGAGTCAGAAATGTCATTCTTCAGAGAGAAGTGTTTTAAGATGACAGCTACGAAGCTGTCTGTTGTGGCGGGCCACTTTTATGTCAGGCGTCAAGTCCATACAGAAGGAGCAGATGAGAACTGGCTCGTTATGCCTGCATGTGTATCCAGACCAGTGTAACATGTGCCTCTAGTGAATTAGTTACGGCATACATTGATGGCACCTTCACCAAGATCACAAGAGAGACAACCACAGATTTTACCCTTCCCGAGAGCCCCCCGAGGTCTCTAGGGGTTTTCCAGTTTTTAAGGGGGAGACTTCTGGCTCTCCTCAGGCAATTATGGAACTGAATGGATGCTGAATGCAAATTTGAACCTGTGTTCTGCTGGCTGTTACGTAGGTCCATAAGCTACGTGGAGTCTGAAGTTCTCCCCAGAACTGTTCATACATTGTTCATATAGCATTGTTCTGGGGCTGCCAGAAACATCTGGCTCTCATGTAGAGGGGGTGCATATGCACATGTGTACATGTATGTGACCTTGCATGTGGAGGCCAGAGGTTGATATTTGAAGTCTTTCTCAATGACTCTCCCTCTACCTTATTCATTGAAGCCAGGGATCTAGTTGAACCCAGAGCTCAACACAAACAACCAGCTCACTCCAGGGATCCACTGGGCCCTAGTCTGTTTTCTGTTGCCGTAAAATCATCATGACCAAAGGCAACTGTGGGGAGGAAAATGTTTATTAGGCTTGCAGTCTGTCATCAAGGGAAACGAAAGTAGGAACTCAAGGCAAGAACCCAGGAGGCAGGACCTACGCAGGGACTCTGGAGGAAGGCTGCTTACTGACTTGCCCAGCTACCTTCCTTATGCAACCCATGACCACCTTCCCAAGGGTAGCACCATTCTTGCCTCCAGCATCAATTAGCAACCAATAAAATGCCCCACAGATGTGCACAGGGCCATCTGATAGAAGCAGTTATTTGGTTGAGATTCCCTCCTTCTAGGTATGTCTAGATTTGTGTCAACCTGGCAAAACCTAACTAGAACAAGTCTCTCCACCTTCTGAGAACTGGAATTATAGGTGCCCTGCTGTGACCTCCTGGCATTTGCATCTGTCGTTCTGGTTTATACTTGCACAGCAAGCTCTTTTACCCTCAGGCCATTCCTCTTAGGGCATATGCCAATCATCCAGTGTCTGCCCCACACAGGTCTGCAGATGAGACTTAGCACAGGTGTCCCTGGGAGCAGCTGTCCTTGGGACCCTGCCAGGTCAGGTCATTCCCAGGCTGCAGTTTGGGTTGGCAATCTTGGCTTCTCTCCAGCTGTCACAATTGTGCCTCCAAGCATCGTATATCCTGGAAATGAGTCTGATTTGGTCAATGTCATGGAAAGGAAGCCGGTGATAAAAAAAGATTCAAGCAGCAGAGCACAGCATTCTGGACAGAGTTCCTGGGGAGAAAAAGGCTCCCACAGACGCCACAGCCGAATTACGTCAAGTAAAGTTCACCTCCCCCTGGGAAATGAGTGTGTGCCTGTATGTGTATGTGTGTGTGTGTGTGTGTGCCTGTGAATGTGTGCATGCGTGTATGTGTGTGTGAATGTGAGTGTGTGTGAATGTGTGTAATTGTCTGTGTGTGTATGTAAGTGTGTGTCTTCTAAGCCACTTCTGCTATCTATAAATAACTATAAATAAAGCTGGCCTGCGTGAGAACAGAGTAGAAAGGCTCTCTCCGGAGCGCAGGATGTTGTTTTTATTATTGTCCCGTTTCTTAACAAACACTGAGGCAGCCTTCCTCACCCCGAGCAGAGGTCACTTCTCATTGTTTTAACACCTGCTCTCTTCGCAAAGGAACACAACTTCCCCAAGCCATTGAGAAATCCAGCCTGCCTGCCCCCTCCCCCTCGACACTTTTTCCCATATTTCACTCCCGATAAATACTTACGAGTAAACAGCGCGTGTCCCCGTCCAGCTTCTGTTGTTTTGTTTTGGGTTTTTGCGTCCCGTCTCTTTCGATACTATTTTCACAAGGCTTATAATAAGACAATAGGTTGGGTGCCCACGACAGGGAGCTAACTGCAAACAACAGCTGGCCTGTTCATGAAACAAAAGTGACACATTTAGTCACTCCGGAGTCGGGAGACAGGGATCGCCAACAGCCCGGTGACATAAGCAAGGCGCAGCTGAAAAGCAGGGAAAACAACTCCTTGGCTTATCATCTACCGTATTAAACTGTCAGGATTTGTAGAAACATCTTTGTTTTAAAGACAGGAGGCTGGAAGACGGACTGTTTTTATTGCTTCCCCTGCTGCCTCCCAGGCTAGATTCACTGTTTACCTTCAAGTTCAACACTTCCGAGATCTAGCCTTGACCTGGACCAGGGGTCAGGATGGCAGCAAGCCCACAGACTAGGGGTCAGGATAGTAGTAAGTCCACATCTCCAGAATGTTGGGTTTCATCTGTGGCTCTTGCCCAGCGTCTTATGGGCTCAGGTTTCAGATAGTGTAGCCTGCCTGTGCTGTGAAGGAGTGGAACCGTCAGAGGAAAACCTGGTCATGCTCCTGCCTCAGCATCTCAGTTTGTTGTGTGCGAACCCTTCTCATGCCAAAGACATGACTCTTTCTAGTCACCTCAGCACATGAGATGTGGACGAAAGAAATTGGGGTGGCAGGCAGGGGAGTGGTTGTGGTGGAGTTTGGGAACAGCATTTCAGAAAAGTTCCTGAGGTCTGGAGAGATGGCTCCGTGGTTGTGAGCACTTGCTGCTCTTGCAGAGGACCGAGTTCAGTTGCCAGCACCCACAGGAGGCAGCTCACAAAAGCCTGTAGCTCCCATTCCAAGGGTCAGATGCCTTGCTCTTGCCAGCACCTGCTCTCGCATGCGCAGACCCCACTCAGACCCACAGGCATGCACGCAAGTGAAAACACAAAAATAAATCTTATGAAACAAAACAATTCAGTAAAACAACGTTTACCAAGAAATGCCAGTCTGGGCTGAGGTGGGGGTGGGGGGGCGTTCCCTGCACTGCCCGGCTGCCTGCATTAAGAATGTGAAGGGTTTTGCTTGTGTGCTAATGAAGGGCAATTGGCCCGTGATTTTCTTTTAACAACTGTGTCACGTTGCATTATCAGGGTTGTGCTGGCTTCATAAGATGGGATGCATTCCTTTCTTCTTGTAGTTTCTAAGAATTTACATAAGGTTGGTATTATGTCTTTATGTTTGATGGAAACCAGCTGGGTCTGGAATTCTCCTTGTGGAGGACTTTCAATGAGGAAACGTCAATGCGACGTGTAGTAGTACAGCGGGGCCCAAGCTCCCTATACCTCTCTGGTCTGCTTCGGGAGGTTGCCTATTGCACCCGGCAATTTGATCACTTCATGTAAGTTGTGGAATTTCTTTGATTCAGTTGTTCGTGATACTTGACAATCTTTAATGTCTGCTGGGTCTGTGGTGACCCTGCACAGTCTCGCTAACATCTCTAGGGTCTTTGGCGACTCCCCATCATCTCAATAGTATCAGTGGGGTCTTAGTGACTTCATGCCATCTCTCTAATACCTGTCTAGTTTTGGTGACTCCCCCCACCCCTTTGCCATGCCTTGTTTTTTGTTTGTTTGGTTGTTTTCTGTCTTTCACTCCTCTTTCTAGGAGTTGATCATTCTTTTCCGTCTTTTGGAGGCTGCCCTTGGTAGATTCGTTTTCTTGATTATTTCCTGCTCCAGCTGTTCACTGTTGCATAACTAATGATCCCCCAGCCTCAGTCACTTAAATAAATCGACCCAGAGTTCTGTGATCAGGGACGGGACAACTCACATGGCCCTGCCAGAGGGTTGCTCACAGGCTGAGGAATCCAGGGCTTGTCTGGCACAATGGCATCACCCAACCACCTGACTTGGTGGGGAGCAGCTTCCCCTTGACTCACAGAGCTGTCAGCAGGGTGGGGATCCTGTCTCCTGAGCAGTTGGCACTGGCTGGAGGAGGTTCCCTTTGTGCCTGTCTACAATGTGGAGGGAGGGGCTTGCCACAGGTAGGCCAGGCCGTGGAGACTAACTCCAGCAGAGTGAGCGTTGGATGGAACTAGGAGGAACAACAAGAGAAGGGAGGGCCTGAGCCACCTTGTCTTCGGTGAGCCATGTCTGTCTCATCTCTCAATTTCTATGCCTCTTAGTTTCTAAAGAAAAAAAAAAGCCCGAAAACAGAAGGGTCATTGTTTCCGTCCCTTCTATGATTTTTATGGTAGGGAGACTGGTTCAATGTAACTGCAGAGTGGGACAGAGTCATTAATATTTAGTCACATTGATTAGCACTGATTATTAGTATTTTGATTAATAATCCCCTTAGTATTTTAGGCTCTTTCTCACTGATAGGTTGTATCTCTGTACACAATTCTTTCTTGATGCTCTCTGCCTTGGATCTGCTCTAGCCTCTGTTCTCTTCAGGTTTTGGCCATTGTCTAGACTTAAATGATACAAGCAGCGTGACAGCACGGGCCGTTTAATCAGCAAGGTTGTTTTTCCACCCATAGCTCTGGTGGCTCTCTGCCCCCATGACTGAGGAGCTTAGACAGTTGTTACACAAAGACACCCAGTCACAAGGCTCCATCCTGTGGGGTTGGAACTAATGCTGGACACTCAAAACCAACGGAGTTACAAGGCTTATTTATTTATTTATTTATTTATTTATGTGTGTACATGTGTCTCAGCCTGTGGGTATGTCTGTGGGCATGCGCACACCACAAGGTACGGGTGAAGATCAGAGAGCGACTTGCAGGGGTTAATTCTGTGTGGTTTCCTTGGATTGACCTCAGGTTATCAGACTCAGCCACAAATGCCTTTATCTTGCCCATCCTCCACTATATATCCCAAGGCAAGGACTTTCACTGATTCCAGAACTCACTGTGCTAGCTAGGTAAGCTGGCCAGCAAAGTCCAGGGGTTCTCCTGTTTCTGCCTCCCTAACCTTGTGGTGACCAGAACACAGCACCATGCCTGGATGTTCTGGGATTTGAACTCGGTCCTCGTTCTTTCATCACACACACTTTACCCATCTCCTCAGCCCTCCACTCACTTCCGTTTTAGACGATTCATCTCGTTCCTGTTAGCGGTCCTCCTCCCCAATATGCCTTCCGGTTCAGCGCCGCACACCAGTCTGGACCCTGGCAGGTCCATAGTTTTTGGAATTGAGACCATCATCCGTGTTCCCTGAGAAAGACCATGAGATGAAAAAGGGGAGGGGAGGGAGCCCCAAGACGAGAAGGCAGGAGGACAGGTGTGTAGGGAGTGTCTAGGGCCGCCCACTGGTATATATGTCACCATCTCCACATTGCTGTGCAGTGGCCAGTCATTCACATCTCCCGGCTCGTAGAGAGAGTGTGATGTCCTCAAAGATCCCAGCACAGGGCCCTGGCTGGGTCTGCAATACTCCCAGCTATGGCCTCTTGGGGCAATCATCTTCCACACCAAACACTTGGGTTTGCTCACAGAAAGTACGGGCTTCTGTGACAAGGATGCAATCCCATTTCCACAGGACCGGAGGACAGACTTCACTTAGCCCCCCTCTTTCTGCTTATTTCATGACCTTGGGTGGATCGGAGATGCCAGGGGATGGGGGCCACGGAGGGTCACACTTCCTCCCCTGTGGTTTGGAGGCTCTATGGCGGCCAGGTGGGGTGAAGGGCACAGAATTCAAGTAGAAGTGAACAGAGGCAGTAAATGGCCACATGCAAAGAAGAAGCCAAAAGGAAAAGGAGGACGAAAGGGAAGAATTCATGGAAGATGGGCTCTGAGTGACTGTCTCAACCCACTTGTCAAAATGAACAATGGTTCTCTGCTCACAGCCTTGCACTAAGCTTGAGCTCCATCTGGGCCATGTTCCTTCCCAATGCTCTGGATCCCTTCATGAGCATGCTTTGATTGACAGAGGGCATAGATGCCATCTTTGGCTTCCTAGTCATTGACTCCATCCCAGCATGCTTGTTTACTATTCTAAAGCCATTTAACCTCTCTGCATTTAGCTAGAGTTTCCTCCAGGGGATGACTGCCCCGTCCCCTAGCTGTGACCTCCCCAGATGGAGGCAAGCCCAGTCTTCTGACATGAACAACTAGGGCAGAGACCCATCATAAGCCCAAAGCCTTCTTGCCCTCTGAGAACTGGTGAAAGGCTGCTGCTCAGGGCATAAAATAAATACCTGTGGTGGGCCAGCATCCATCTTGGGCATGAAGGAATTATCAGCGCTATGCTGACCTGGTATGAATTTGTATTTTATTGATGGCGCTTCTCGTTCCTCAGGTTCAGAGAGCCATACCTGGTCCTGAAGTGTAAACACATCAGGCCGGCTTTCAGTAACTGCCGTTAGACCCCAAACTCCCCCCTGGTTAGGGCTTTGGACGCTGCACTTAAGACTGACCTGGCACCAAGAATTCCAATAATACAGGGTACTTGAAATGTCAAGCTGTTTATCAGACCAGAGCTGGTTCTTATCTCCTCAGTGAGAGATTAACCAAGACAAGTCCCAGAGCTCCACGTGGGCCCGCCCCACACTGAATCCTTCTGTCCAGAGAGTGAAATTCCAACTCCATTTCTCCCTCACCCAACTGAGACCTGGTACCCCAGGAAGGACCATGGCTGAGCTCTCACTAGGTTGCAGCTCTCACTGGTACCGTTTCCACATCCCTCATCTTTAGGCTGCTTTCAAAGGCCAGAGGCACCCCGGTTCCGCAGTGATATTTCTTCTTGGCCTGGGTTCTTCCTCAGCGAAACTCTGACAGGGTTGTTTATGTTTTTAGATTGTAAATGTCAGGGGGTGGGGGCAGGGAACGTCTTAAATTGACCAGCTGTTTACTGACTGGCATCCCTTCGAAACCTGGGGCTGATGGAGTCTCTGAGCTGGGGCTGGGTGCAGGGATTGTTCTCTTTCTTCTGTCTGTTGGCATCTCAGTCTCAACGAAGGATTCACAGTGCCTGTCTTGACTTTCTCTAGCCTGTCTCCAGCTCGCCACCCATGCCCGCAAGCTGCAATGAAGGAAGTTATGGGCCTGTAGGTGATAGGCTATCTGGATAACATTTTTGTTTGTTTGTTCATTTGTTTGTGGTATTGGGGTTGAACCTAAGGCCTGGTGTGGACTAGGACATTGCTGTACTATGGGATTTTATCTTTAGCCCTTAACACACTGCTGAAGCAGATGAGGACAATGATATCAAAATGTAAACAAAGAATAAGTATCTTGATCTGAGGTAGAAATGTATAAAGTAGTATGATAAATAAATCAAATTGTATCAAATTATATCAATAATACAAAATGTCTTAAACAGAGGTATGATGTGGGAGTCCCCTCTGTGTGCTGTGATTACCATTAGTGAATAAAGAAACTGCTTTGGACCTAAAGCAAGGCAGAACTTAGCTAGGCAAGGAAAACTAAGCTGAATGCTGGGAGAAAGAAAAGAAGCCATGGAGCTGCCAGAGACAGATGCTGGGAACTATACCTGGTAAGCCACTATCACGTGGTGATACACGGGTTAATAGTAATGGGTTAAATTAATATAAGAGTTAGCTAATAAGAAGCTAGAGCTAATAGGCCAAGCAGTGATTTAATTAAAAAACAAAACAGTGCCGAAGAAAAAAAATGAGACAGGTTCTCAGCAACTTTTCTGGGTTGGATTTGAACTCACTGTGTGGTTCAGCCTAGCCCTTGAACTTGTTTGGTCTCAGCCTTCTGAGTCCCTGCGTTTACTGTCCTGCACCACCATAGTAGGCTGGACGACTTCTTATTCCATTAATATAGAGATGGAGGGCATAGGAGCTTCCCCAGGCTAGCCCAGACGGCAGGAGCAAAGTCAAGACTTTACCTCATGGTTTTTCTAGCTGAGAACCCAGCTTCTTCAACCATGGTCTCCAGTGTGAGGGTTGCAGAACGTTTGGCAAGAGGCAGGAAAAGGTTTCTGTAACATACAACCATGAAAACTGATTCAGATTCAAATGTGCAGTGAATCGGAGGGGTTCTGGCAGAACTCGCCTGTACTGACTAAGCCACACAGCTTCACAGCCACGTTGGTTCCCAACACGGCACACAGAGGTTGCACTACTCGGACCCTCAGGGCACACGGCAACAGCAAGCACTGAAACACAGACTCAGACTATGAGAGACTGCAGTGAATCACGGGCGGCAGGGTTCTTACTGCACATGCAAAGCCTCCTGCTCTTCCGGAGGTAAGGTGGATTAGCAGCAGAAAGCAAAGGTTTCTATTATTCTCCCACCATCGTTCCTCAGCATACACTAGTCGGGCTGGTTTATCATCGTGTCGGACTGTGCTAGAATATCTGATTCTAAAAATGGTTGTTTGAGTTGTGGACTTGAGCTTCATTTTAAAGATATTTAAATGAATTTTGGCTGGGAATCGGGATAGAATCCCCAACAACTTCTGAAGCAGGCCAATAGCCTTTCTGCCGTGTTGTGTCGTGTATTTATGCGAAGCAATGTTCTCAGCTTCAGCGGCTACAAAATCAAAATGCCAGTCAGCTCGGAAAACCACTGAGGATGCTCTCTCTGCCTTTGAGCCCCTTCAACTGTGAGCAAAAATACCTATTTCTTCTTTTTAGGCTGTTTACATTGGGTATCTTGCCATAGTGACTAAAAGCTCAAAAAATATTGCTGTAGTCCAAGGTCAGGGCCCCAGAAGATGCGGGGCAGGAAGCAGGTGGCTGCTGCTGAGTCACCGCCTGCAGCCGTGAGTCCCAAACTCTGTTTGCTCATGGGCCTGTGGCTGTCTCCTCCACATCAGACCTCAGATCATGAGCCCCGAGCCTCTCCGCCCATTGCTCAGCATAAGTAGTCGACACAGTCTGGACAAACTGTAATTCACGTCCTGGCACACCAGGTCACCAAGAAAACACAGGAGGCTGCAGGAAGAAAAATGTCACATGCCAATTACTTTTAAACTGCCAATAATTTTTAAACAAGGTGAAATGGGTTCTTTAAATTATGTTGTGTGTGTATGTTCACACATGCTCTCTCTCTCTCTCTCTCTCTCTCTCTCTCTCTCTCTCTCTCTCTCTCTCTCTCTCTCTCTCTCTCTCTCTCGCTGTGTGTGTGTGTAAGGTGTTTTCAAGTGGATGCATGAGTGCCACAGAGTCCATGGAGGTCAGAGGACAACTTTGTGGAGCTGGTCTCTCCTTCCATCTTCACGAGGATACCAGGAGTTGAACTCGGGTCCTTAGGCTTGCACAGTGAGTAAATTGCCTGCTGAGCATCCTGCCAGCCAAGGGGCAATGATAGTGATCCATCACTTCCTCATACATACACTGTTGTCTGTTCTTTACTCAGAAGTTCTCAGATGTGTGTGTCCCCAAGACTCTCCTCTGAAGTATTTCTGTTTTATGTGATGTTTGCTGATCTTCAACACTGAATATTGAATGAAGCTCCTGTAAAAGAAATGTATGGAGCTTGGCCTTTTCATAAAGCCAAATATAACTAGTGAATAAAAAAAAAAAAACCTAGGTTCTAAAGCAGGAATGATACTTCATAGAAAGTTCTGGAACATTGATAGAGAACATTTGGTAGAGTCAACACTGTTAGTGTGGGTGTCCGTCTCTGAAATCCCTCTGTCCTGTGAGTGTGAACTCACTCAAGGAATGATGGACCAGACTGTAGATCAGCTAAGATGCACCTATACAACACAGGGTATGGACACATGGCCCTTGGTGGCTTACCAAGTCAGGCATAGAAAGAACTCATAAAAATCATAATAAATGACTCAAGAGACAGCTTAGCGTGTAAATGAGGAACCCATGACCCCAGATGAGAACACTGGTGTGTTTGTACACTTGTAAAACCCACCTCTGTGGCACCAGAGACAAGTGGATCCCTGGGACTCGCTGGCCAGTTAGTATATGCCAATTTGTGAACTCAGAGTTTGTGTTAGAGAGCTTATCTCAAAAAAAATTAACTGACTAAAATGAATAAATTAAAACAAGGTGGATGACACCTGAGCAATTATGTTAAAGGTTAGCCTCTGGCCTCTATACATACGCTCACATTTACATGCATGCATGCATACACTCACACACACACACACACACACACGAGTGATAAAAAGACATGTTATATCAGCATCTAAATAAACTGATAAAATTATGAATAGTAAGAATCTGTAGATGGATAAAATTATTAGTAAGCATTTCCAAAAGAATAAATCCAATTAGTAAATAAGATGGAAAATGTCCACTCCTTCATGTAACCAGGAGATGTCATTGATTTCCCCTCAAAGGAAATGACTAAGAATATTCACTCCTGGGAATTATCCTAAAAGGAACAACCTGTCTGAATATTTATTTCAGTGAGGATGTGATATTGAGTATCTTTAGAACAGTGTCCGTGTGAACGGCAGGTGAACACCCAGAAAACTGACCAACAACCCCCAGATCTTCCACATATGAAGGAAAACAGAGTGCCAAGCAGTGCTTGCCTTTCCTTCATCCTCCATGTAGTCTCTGCATGACTCATGGGTGGGCCACACTCAGGAACGGGGTGATGACATTTGAAGAGAGTCAAAGTCATCAGAACACACACAAGGAACCATGGAGGGCATGAAGATACCCTATGCTTGGACAGGCAGTGGAAAATGAGTTATCTTCCAACACACACACAGACATACAGGCAGGCGCGCGCGCGCACACACACACACACACACAATTTTTCACAGAGCAGATACAGGAAAGTAGCCTTCCTAGGTCAATAACTAAGTTTAGAAAATTATTATTTTATTTTTATTTTTCAATTCATCCAGATTTAAGGCACACATGGTGTTAAGTCCATACATGCCTAGTATGTGTAGCTATGTGTAACAGTTCAGACTAGTAAGCACCTCTGTGCTGGATGGTTTTTGTCAATTTGACACAAATTAGAGTCATCCGGGAAAAAGGAATTAATGGAGGAATTGTCTCCAACAGACTGACTTATGAGCAAGTCTGTGGGGCGTTGTTTTGATGAATGACAAATGTGGCTGGGGCCAGACTACTGTGGACAGTACCATCCTGGGCTGGGGTCCTGGGCTTATAAGAAAGCAGGCTGAGCAAGCCATGGAGAGCAAGCTAGTGAACAGCACTCCTCCATAGTCTCTGCTTCAGCTCCTGCCTCCAGGTTCCTGCTCCTGCCCTGACTTCCCTCAGTGATGGACTGTGAGCCAAATAAACCCCTTTGTCACCCAAGCTGCTTTTGGATGAGGCGTTTTTCACAGCAATGGGAAGCAGACGAAGCCGACATCTTCAGCATTCACCACGTTGACATGTTGGGCACTTTCATTTCTGTGGTGGCCATTCAGAAATGTACCCTTGGTTCCTTTGCCTTACAGTGCTAAGCAATAACAAGGGGTTCTCGACTTGGTTGCCTGGCACCTCTCCTTGAATGTCTGTACCAACTTCCCAGGGACCCACTCTTCCACCTGTTTTACAAGGAAGGCTTACTGGTTACTATAGAATAATAAGACTTCATTCTTTTTATGGGCAAGTAGTATTCTAGTAGTAAATCTGCTACACTCTCATTATTAATTCATCCAGAGAAGGACATGTGAGCTTATTCCATGCTTGGCTCTAGTCTTATTGCACCATTTGATTTCCTCTGGTGTCTATGGGGCCATGCAGATACCCATCACACGGGGGCATGGCACTCTACCCAGGCTGAGATTATGACAGTTGCCACTGCAGCTGCGTGTACCCTCTTATCATGTTATCCCCAATACCATCATCACGACCTCCTTTCTGTGAAGCCGGGAGGACTCTTCCCTTCCCTCCCGGTCTGCTCAGGACTCCTTCAGAGATGCATCCAGCTTCCAGCCTCCAGCTGGTGCTGTGGTTCATTCTCTTCAGCCCTAGATTATAAAGGAGCAGATATCCTGACACCATCAGTGCCTGGACCACTTGCCAACCAGCAGCCTGTCTTCGTTAAGTTCCTATAGCTGTGATGAAGTGCCGTCATTAAGGCGTCGTAGAGAAGGAAGGGTTTGTTTGGACTCACAGCTCCCGAGGATAAGAGCGCATCAGCATCATGGTAGGGATCCTGACAGCAGGCTGCCGAGAACTCACATGTTAAATGTCAGGCAGGAAGCAGAGAGCAAGAATTTGAAATGGCAAGAGTCGTTAAACTCTCAAAGCCTGCCCCCCAGGGACACTCTTCCACCAACAAGCAAGCCTGCACCTCCTAAATCTCCCAAATAGAGCCCCCAACTAGACTACAGGGATCATTTCACATTCAAACCATCCCACCTCCACTGTGTCTACGGATGCTCTTGTATCTCAGGAAAGTGCTCAGCTCACTAGCCGAGGGCTTGGAGACACTGTATAAATACATACACACACATATACATATACATAAACACACACACACATGCTAATCCATATAATTGCTGATCTTGTAGGCCATGCAGTCCTGGGCCCTGTCTGGAGCACTGTGGGGTCTACCTCTCAGAATTCTGAGTCAGGGGAAGCGGGAGCAAGCACTCTCGCTTATCTCTATACTGAGCTCAAGGCTGCTGCATGCACCTCTTGTTCTTCTGAGCTGTGTCTGTGAGTGTCTGTGCTTGTGGGTCAAGCAGGTATCATAGGTGAAGAATCCACAGTTACCCCTCATTCAGGAAGCTGGCTGATGCCGCAATGGTTGGGGTGAGAGGTAGGCTGGGGGGTCAAGAGATGGTTCTCTGACCTGTCTTAGGGCCTGAGTCACAGCTGTGGTGTGTGCAGGCATCAGGGTCCAGCAGTCCCTCTGAGGATTCAGTAGCTTGGGTGGCACACAGTGGGTAACCTGTGTCTTTTATCTGGAGAACAGGACATGAGTGGCTTTTAGCTTCTGGATTTCTGGATTTCTGGATTTCTTCTGGAGGGCTGTACTAGGGTTGGGAGTCTAGAAAGTGAGCTTACCTGGCCCGTCCGGGACTCAGTCTTTCACCTCTGAAGTGAGAACGATACTCTCTTCTGTTCCTGCCTCTTGGGCATGGTGTGGTGTTGACAAATTAGGAGTGATGGGTGCGGATGAGAGCACTCTCAGGTTTTAAATCCCGTGCTGCAGTGAAGCCAGACTCTCCGTGCATGGCCGAAAGTGAACAACCTGGACTGTAGGGCTGCTGCAACGATGGCACCTGCAGTTCTGGAGAACCTGATGAGCATCCTGTGTCTTGCCAAAGTACATCATTGGTGTTCACTGTGGTCCCCAAGGTGGCTACGCTTAGCATCTTCTCCCACGGGACACAGACTCCGAGACATGCAGATCCTTCTGTAAGAGGTACAGTGGAGGGAGGGGTTTGGCAGCCCATAGACTGCTCCAAATCTTTCTCTGAAGCTTAGGTCATACTTGGTGGCCTCTGGCCATGGGACTGTTGATGAAGGTTTCTGTCCCACCAGGTCCCACAGCCGTTTAGTCCCAAAGAAATACACAGAGGTCTACATTAATTAGAAACTGGTTGGCCTATTGGCCAAGCTCTTCTTATTATTGAATTCTCATAACTTATATTAGCCCATAATACTTGTCTATGATAGCCATGCGGCTTGGTACGTTTTTCGGCAAGGCAGTCACATCTTGCCTGCTCTGAGTCTGGAAGGCGACTGCAGACTGCGCTTTTTCCCAGAATTCTCGTTGCCCTGCCTCTACTTCCTGCCTGGCTATTGTCCAATCAGCGTTTAGTTAAAATATAATTGACAGGGTATAGACCTTTGTCCCACAGCAATGGGACCACTAATTTCACCATCCAAGTCTTAGAGCACCATCTTCAGAGAAGAAGGGCATAGGGGTCAAAGGTTAGTCTGCCAGCGCTAAGTGTCAGAGGTCAGTGGCCAACAGTCATAGCTCCCAGAAATTACAACTGAGCTTGGTTTTGCATGGCACAAGTTGATTAAACTGGATGAACAGCGGGGATAGTGTCGGAGTCTGCTGGGCTTGTTGGTCTAATGTCCCTGGCTATCCGGACTCTCTTCTAGGTAGCAGGTTTGTGATTTTAGTGTAGTGTTCGCACAGTGTCTGAAACAGGGATTTTTTAACTCTGCTCCTGCTGCGCTATTTCAATGCATAAGCCAGCTCACAGCACAGAACCTATCTTAGGACAGACAGTTGTACAGCCTGCCCTCCCCAAAGCTCACAGTGCACAGCCCGCCCTTCCCAAAGCTCGCAGTGCACAGCCTGCTCTTCCCAAGTTCAGAGCCATGGTTTTTCTTTCTGTTCTTACCTTTTTTTTAACAAAACAAAACAAAACTGTGGCTCAATGACGCAGAGTTAGTAATTTTCTGCAGAGAGCCAGAGGGAGGGGACATTCATAATAATTCAGTCAAAGTGTTTATCTCCCCTCTCCCATTCTGCACCTTCCCCCAGATGTGTGATTTCCTCCTCCAGTTTAGTCTTGCTTCGGCTTGAGTGTGCATTCACAGCCCTTCTCCCAGAGCGCATCTGTAACGCCTTTGGCCCTTGCACTCGGCATCTTTTCTTCACTGACAGGAGGGAAGCTAAATATAGCCTTGGAGAACGTGCTGTTGTTGAACCGAACCTTTGAAATTCTTCCCGGAGAAAATCTTAACAGGGTTGGAGTTAAAGGCCTCTTTGTTTGTTTATTTGTTTCCCTTCCTTAGTATGAAAAATCATTCTTTCGAAGCAGAACAGGGTTCCCTTTCCTAGTGCAAGGTGACTGCTTGTAGGCCACACTGTCTCATCTGGATTTGACTTCTGGGAAATTTTCTGAAGGCCGTTGGCAGATTGAGTTTCTAACTTAATTCACTGTGGTTAAGCCTGTGCTGGAGAGTAACGGAGGCTGTCAATGTCTCCAGAAGGGACATGCAGAACGTCCCGTCCCGTTACCAACGTGAAAAGCGACAGAGTGGTGGTTCCACAATGTGAACCGGCAACAAACAAACAAAAAAACAAGAACCTGATCAGGAGGATCCATCTGAGCTAGAGACTCATCTCTGCACCCACAGGGGGCGCTATGTGCCCTCCCTGGGTTCAGAGCATCATCACAACCTCTGAACCTTTGATGGACAGGAAGATGGGGTGGATCCTTTGAGAAACCCAGGACAAAGGGTACCAAGTATGTGGAGGAGTTGGTTGCATGCTCAAGCTGACCTGGGCAGGGCTTGGTATGTGTCTGAGAAGCAGACAGAGTGAGGCCAGGCTACAGGACCTCTTGACCCTGCCCTGTCAACACCAGGTCTTTAGTTCATAGCTTTGGTGTTATTTGGGCTGCATATGTCTTAAAATCATTCCTGGTTTTGTCTGAAGTAGAAGCATAGCTGAGCATCCTGCTGACCCTGGCCACCCTGACAGGGTGGACCAGACAGACTGGCGATGAACGTGGCTGGCCCCATCAAATTTGTCCTGTTGTTGGCTCTGTGGTGTGAAGTCAGTAGTCAGTACTGATTGTTGTCCTGATTGGATTGAGAGATGTCCAAATTAGTAGAGCATGTTTCTGGGTATGTATGAACGGGGGCATTTCCAGAGAGGGCAGCAGAGGAGGTGGGGGATACCTACTCTGAATGTGGGGGGCACTGTCCAATAACTGGGGGCTTGGATGGAATCAAAGTGTTTCTCTGTTCACATGCATACAGTTGCATATTTACACACACACGTGCGCGCGCGCACACACACACACACACACACACACACACACACACGTGTGTGTGAGCGCGCGCCCGGCAAGCCCAGCCTATCTGTCTCTTATTGGCCTTTTAGCCTGGCTTGATACATAGACAGCACTGCCTATCATTGCACGCTGTTCATCATAAGAGCGAGAAAGGTATAGATTTCCCCTCTGTCTTTTTGCAGTTACTTTGCTTTTCACGTTTTAAGGCATAACAATAGAAAGGTTTGATATATACATACACGCACGTATGTGTGTGTGTGTGTTTGTCACTTTAAACTTTAGCTTTCAGTGTCTTCGACTTTTGCCACTAAAATGCTGTCCCAGCAGACAAACACAAACACAGGGTCCTACTCCAACGACAGCGGCTGCCGCCCTTTCCTCTCCCACAAAGCTGCTGCCGGTGAAACCTCCTTTGTTTAGCGCCTTCCCACAATTCCCCTCGGATTTCTGAGCCATTCTGTGAGCCAGCTCCATGCCGGGGTGTCAGATTAATTGAAGTTCTGTTGTGGAGAGCTCAGCTTGCTGTTGTTTCTCCATTTCTTGTGTGTGTGTGTGTGTGTGAGAGAGAGAGAGAGAGAGAGAGAGAGAGAGAGAGAGAGAGAGAGAGAGAGAGAGAGAGAGAGAGAGAGAGAGAGACAGACACAGACACAGACACAGAGAGAGGTGTACATGCCTTTTGTTTTTGTTGTCTTCTTTTTTTTTCTTTTGCCATTGTGTGGGAACATGTCTATATGGGTGTGTTTGCAAGAAATTAAGGTCATCCTCAATAGCCCTTCTACTTTTTGTTTTCTGACACAGAATCCCTCAGTCAAACCCAAAGCTTACCAATATGGCTGGTCTTGCTAGTCAGCTGATTCTCGGGCTCTCTGGTCTCTACCGTCTCATGGTGGAGTTGCAGGTGAGCTGCCATGCCCACCCAGGATTTATGTTGGTTCTGAGGACCTAACCTCACGGGCTCACGCTTGCACAGCCAGTGCTTTGACCACCGAGCCATCTTCCCAGTTTTCAGTTTGCTTTTAAGTGATCAGGATTTCTGTGCTTGTATTGGTGACTTGGCCTCATCATGTCCTCTGTCAGATGGACACCTGACAGAGGCGGCATAAATCAGGAAGGTCTTATTTTGTCTCCCAGGCTGAGGGGACACCGCACATCCTTCTGGGATGATGTGGTGGTGGGAGTGAGTCCAGGTGTGGCAGAAGGAGCATGAAGCATCTGGTTACATCATGTTGACAGAGGTAGCAGAAGGTTTGGGATGGGACCAGAGCCAGGCAGTGACCCATAAGACCCTCCCAATTTTCTCAGGGTAGGCTCCGTCTCCTGAAGATCCTTCCTTGCTGTCCGCTGGGGGTCAAGTGTTCAAACGTTCAAACTGTAGCTGTCTTTGATACTTTACTGAGCACAACAGTTTGTGGCGTCCTGGCCCCCAGTAGAGATCTGTTGTACTGCATGGTAAGACACGGCATTGCACCATGCATACAGTAGGTGCATCCTGTTTCCAGGGCAAATGCACACATAAGCAGTGGAACAGTCCTTGGTACTTCCTGAAAATGGTAATTTACAGCCCAACATGAGGCTTACTTGTGATAGTTTGCAAAAGTGGGCGGTGCTTATCTCTTCCCACTGGCAGTCAGTGAGGCAAGTTTTGTAAGCTGAGGTCAGCCACGGCAGAAGCATTTATACCACAGGACTGGGTAAGAGCTGCAAAGTCAGGATGTCCTACCGTTAGCCCCGAGGAATGGTCATTAAGTCGTTAGCAATATGGGGAACACATCACCTGTACAGGCTTCCTGCTTGGAGGATGACCACGTTTTCACAGAGGCTTGTTCCACACAAGACATTGATTTTGGAGATGGGCATCCTCCTGCCAGGGACAGACACACAGGAACATACTGTGTTCATTTGTAACACCAGGATGGAATCTAGCCCAAGATCAACTTTGCTGTCTGTTAGTAGAGGGTACCCCACTGGAGACAGTGCATAGTCAGTGTGTGGGGCATGAGGGGTCCACTCGACTTCTCTCCTGTCCCTCCTATGTTCTAGCAAGTGTAGGCAAGAAGGCAGTCCTGTTCCCGGGTTGGCCGGCCTCCTTAGGCAGAGCAGCTCAGCACTTGGAAAGACTTGGCAACACTCCCAATTCACTTCAGCTGAAGTTACCCACAGCCCCCGAACCATCTCTTGGGTCTGTTACTACAACAGACCAAATTGGCAAAGGAAGCCTTATGGTCTTATGTGCACGTGTTTGGGGTTAGGCAGGAATGGGGTGGGCTCTTTTCTGAACAGTGCAGCCGTGTTTCTGGAGACACTGCGTTTCAGTTTGTATTAAGACTTCGAGGGGACTAGAGAGTATATGGCAGTTTTTATAAACAGTTTGAGACTGAAAGGAAAGCCTGATCAATACTGGACTGCACTTACGGATGAGAATCCAGCATGGAATTTTTCCCCTTCATTTGGAGAACATTCCGTAACCTTGATACATGAGGTCATTCCCTCGGGGCCCTTCAGCTATGCCTTAGGAACGATGGGTCTAGAACCTGCTGTGCACAGGCCGCGTGGGCTTTAAGGCTGTAGGAGAGAGAACACTTTCGCTGCTGTTTTATTTCATTTTAATTTCCTTTGTTTATGTGTGCTCGTCTTTTGTGCATGCATGCATAATTACTTTCGTGTGAGCATGTGTGTGCAGGTGCATTTATGTGTACATGTATGTTACAAGTACACATATGTGTATGCGTGTGGATATTAGAAGTGGAGGTTGTGTGTCTTCAAACCTTCTCCATCTTATATTTATAGGCAGGGTCTCTCACTTGAACCTAGAGCTCATTACTCAGCTGGTCTGGCTAGACTGCTTGCTCTAGGAATCTCTCTCTCTCTCTCTCTCTCTCTCTCTCTCTCTCTCTCTCCCTACTGCAAGCTGGAGACAACACATTTGGGGATACTGAGGACCCAGACTTTGGCCCTCAGGCTTGATGTAGCAAAAGCTTTACCTGCTGAGCCATCTTCTTAGCCCTTTGTTCTGTTTTATTGATCTATCCATCTCATCTATCTATCTATCTATCTATCTATCTATCTATCTATCTATCTATCTATCTCTATCCATCTATCTATCAATCATCGATCAATCAAATCTGCCATCCATCCATCCATCCATCCGTCCGTCCATCCATCAATACATCTATCCATCCGAGAAAGATTCTCACTACATAGCCAACCCTGGCATAGAACCCATGACTCTCCTGCCCCAACTTCCCGAGGCTAGGATTACGAGCACGTACCACCCACCAGGCATGGCCAGATACAGTTCTTTAGAACCACAGATCTATTGTAGGACACAGTGAGGTAAGACACTCTTAGTTTAGTCTGACAAATTCTTTGTTGGATGGAAACCTCCCTGGGCCAGGTACTATTGAGCCGGAGTGACTCCAGGAGAAGACAAGGAGACCATGTTCCCACAGAGGGAGGACAGGAGCACCCTAGAGCCTCAGGCCTCTCAGGACTTGCGTGAGGGTGTGCAGCTCAGTGTCAGGCAAGCTACCTGGGGAGTTGGGGTCATGCTTTGTGATGTGAAATAGGGCACTTAACATGGAATGACTCTGTGCAGTAGGAACTGATACCCAAGAAGGTGGAAGCCATGTTCCAAAGCAGCTTGAGGCCACCAAACAGGAGATGGTGGAAGCCAAAGCAACCCTGTAGCTCTTAGCTCTTCCCCCACAGTGAGACTTTAGAAAGGGCTTAGAGAGGAAACAGATTTAGGAGAATTAGGGGAGTGCAGACCCTCCCTTACTCCTGGGGCTGTGGATAGGTAAATACAGATGGAGGTGGGAGGTTGGGAGGAAGGGGGACCTGCCCTCTTGAGCAGGTACCTGCCCTATGATAGGAGGTTTGGGCTGACAGGCAGGGAGAGCTCCAAGGGACTGGCGTATATAGTTTTGCTAGTTTGTTTGAGACAAGGTTTTACTCTATAATTTAAACTGGCTTGGATCTTACCACATAGCATAGAGAAGTGGTTCTCAACCTTCCTAATGCTGTGACCCTTTAATGCATTTCCTCATATTGTGGTGACCCTTTCGTAACCATAAAATTATTTTCATTACTACTTCACAATTGTAATTTTGTTAGTGTTGTGAATTGTAATGTAAATATCTCTATGGAGAGGCGGTTCTACCCCCAAGTGGTTGCAACCCACAGGTTGAGAACTGCTGACCTAGGGCAAGCTTACTGCCTGTCCCAGCCTCTCAAGTGCTGGGGTTATAGGCATGAGACATTGCAGCTGGCTGACAGGGTACACCTTAATTAAGCTACTACTCTGGGCATGTTTATTTTTTATTAATTGACAAAGAATAAAAATATTGTACATCCTTGTGGGGGGGCGTGTGATGTTTGTAAGCATGTGTCCCCTGCACTGTTCTCAGGCAGGCTCAGCACCTCCATCCCTTCAAACACTCATTTCTTCTTGTAGTGTAAACGCTGACTGTTTCCTTTACTGTCTTAGACACTTTGATCAGGTGACAGTGAGTGGAGACGGTGGGATGGGACTTTTCATCCACTTGACACAAGCTAGAGCCATCTTGGAAGAGGAAACCTCATTTGATGAATTGCCACCATCAGTCAGGCCTGGAGGCAAGTCCATGGGACTTTCATGATTAATCATAGATGTAGGGAATAGAAGAACCCTGCCCACTGTAGAGCGTGTCATCCCTGGGCAGGTGGCCCTGGGATGTGTAAGTCAGAGCAAGCTGCAGAGAGCAAACTAGTGAGTGATGTTCCTCTGTGGTCTCTGCTTCAGCGCATGCTTCCAGGTTCCTGCCTTGAGTTCTTGCCCTAAATCTCCTCAGTGATGGTTTGTGATGGGGCCGTGTAAGTCAGACAAACTCATTCCGCCCCAGGTTGTTTTTCAGTCACAGTGTCTATCACAGCAATCGAGAGAAAACTAGGACAGATGGCAAAATGTGCTGTGGCAGAAGATGCACCTCCTGGTACAGGTATGAGGGGTCCCAAACAGAACTGACACAGAATCAAACCCACTGACCTAACCTCTTCAGTGTGCTGGCTACAGCTATTTCTACCTGTTCTAACCAGGCATGTCCCAGGGCCAAGAGGGTTTTCATATATGTTCTACACAGGGGAAGGTAGCTCTTTAGCAGTCTTTTATGTCAGTAACTGCCCTCAGGAGATGGCCACTGTCTGAATGCCAGGAGACCAGTGACTGGGCTGCTGGGGAACATCTGACTCTGAACATCTGGAGTCTCTGAACTGGAGAACAGCTGAGATTAGAGAGAGACTTAGAGGATAGTTTGTGTGAGCAGAGACCAAGTGAGCATTGAATGTGAATGAAGAAGAGGAGGAGGAAGATGAGGAAGAGGTGGTGGTGGTGGTGGTAGAGGAAGAGGAAGGGCAGCAACTTTTGGGCTCTGGATAAGCGGGTGCAGGCAGGGGACTGTGGTCATCCTGAGCTGTAGAAACACAGAGGTATGGAGTACAGCGGTGAAGACAACTGACTCAGTGCAGAATCTGAGGCCCACTGAAACAATATAATTAAAAGAAAATAGGGACTCAAGGTATAGGCAATTATTTTAATCCACTAAAGTATAAAAGAAGATTTTTTTTGTTGGATACTTGTGAACATATTTATAGAAGACTTGGAGAATTAATGTTTTCCCCCAAAAGGAACAATCTTGTCTGCTGGTGATGACAGGCAGAGTTGGGGAGAAGTGAGAGATGGACAGCACCTTGGGGCTGATGGGACATGCTCGTGGTTGTCTGTTGCTATAGCTGCATTGGCTTCCTCTGGGTTTTACAGGATGCCCAGCTACCTCTCTATGCACTCCTCATTGTTTAGATGCTTCCACGTGATAGAGAGACCTTTGCTTATAACAACTGAAGAATACGAGGCAAATACTCATCTGAGAATCATGACCAGTGGTGCCAGCCTCATTCCAATGAGCTCACTCTGCAGGGGACCCTCTGTGCCATCTTTAGTTACCTGAAGAGTGAACCTCTATGTTCCCAGTGGACAAAGTGGCAAGCACTTCCAAATCCCTACCTGTGTTCCTCTAGTCTTGCGTGGATGTCTGAGCGCTTTTGGTCCCTTCTATCAGTGCATTGAGGAGGGAAGATGGAGATTAAGTAATACAACGTACACCTCATGAGAGAGATCTAGGGCATTGGTGTAGGAGGTTCTTCTTTTTATGTGTTGCTTTCATTGGTCAAATAAAGAAACTGCCTTGGCCCTTTGATAGGGCAGCCCTTAGGTGGGTGGGAAAGACAGAACTGGATGCTGGGAGAAAGAAGGCACGGGGAGCTGCCATGAAGTCGCCAGAGTCAGACATGCTGAATCTTTCCCAGTAAGCCAGGACCTCTTGGTGACATACAGATTATTAGAAATTGTAGTGTGAAGCGGCGGGCTGCGTTCCCGCCGCCCAGTTCCCAGCAACCGGCTAGCTTTCCGCCACCCGGCCGCCGGCTAGCTTTACACCCGAAATAATTACACGGAAACTGTATTCTTTTAAACACTGCCTGGCCCATTATCTGTAGCCTATTATTAGTTAATTCTCACATCTTTCTTTAACCCATATTTAGTAATCTGGGTAGTACCACGACGTGTGGCTTACCAGGAGAGATCTTAACCTGCGTCCATCTCGGAGAGGAGCAGCATGGAGACTCACCACGCGACTGCCTGAAGCGTCTCCCCAACTCTACTTCCTTGTTCCCACAATTCTGTTCTGTCTACTCCACCTACCTAATTTTCTGTTCTTAAAGGGCCAAGGCAGTTTTCTTTATTAATTAACCAATGAAAGAAACATAGACAGATAACTCTCCTCCATCAAGAAATGGGTTGAATCAAGATGTGAGAGTTAGCCAATAAAAGGCTAGAACTAACGGGCCAGGCAGTAATTTAATTAATATAATTTCTGTGTGGTTATTTCAGGGATTAAGCTAGCTGGGCAGTGGGACACAGCCTGCTCCTTCTCCATGTTACAGAATGGCGCCCATGTGGACAACTGCATCCACATAAAACCTGAGAGAGCTTGGGAAGTAATTCTAGACAGAAAAGAATAGAGTAAAGCTGGCTTCTTGGTAGCAGCAATTTCTTGGGTCTGCTCTGCTTGCTAGAGGCAAGCAAACACTCTCATCTAAGAGAGGCTTCCTGACTCAGCTTTAGCTGTAAAACCTTGCAGCTCTTTTAAGAGGTCCTGCCAAGAAACACTTAAATAGTGTTGATAAAAAGCTGACCACATGCTTTTCAGTTTTCAGCCATAGCAGGAAAAAAGCTGCTCCATTTTAAAATGCCGGCTTTCTGGGCCATCCTGCCAGGGTAAACTCTGACTCTTTCAGGCAGTTGGTCCAACTATGAAAAATTTTAGTGTGGTTTGTGAGCATACTGCTGCAGCTTGCTTGCTGTCAGGGACCTTGAAACACTGTAGAGTTGTGGTAGTGAACACAGCTCTGGCCATTACCTCCACCATGAGGTTAGAATCACAGAAAGCTAAGGAATGGGCTGGATCCAGCAGTCAAAGCCACGGCTTTAATCCTACCTATACTGTTTAGCAAATTAAAGACTCACATGATCAGAGAAAGAGAGATATATCATAAAAAGAGATTCAAAGATGAAGAAAACCTCTAAATGGTTTACAGTGTGTTAAAAAATATATGCAGGCTTGAAAAAAAGAAAGGTTAAAGTCCTTAAAATAAAAAAGAAAGACAGTAGTTGGGTATGGTGGTACACACCTTTAATTCTAACACTCGGGAGGCAGAGGTAGATTGACCTCTGTGACTTCAAGGTGTGGTAGCACACACCTTTAATCCCACTGCTGAGGAGCCAGAGACTGGCAGATCTCTGTGAGTTCAAGGACAGCCTGGTCTACAGAGTGAGTTCCAGGACAAAGATACACAGAGAACCTGTCTCAAAAAGCCAAAAGTTAAAAGTCTATCAGTTTCTGACCTCCATGGGAACCTGCACTCACCCCACCAAACACATACACAGTCATAGGCAGCCACAGAAGTTTAAAACATTAAAATGAACCAGTCCCTAAAAAGTTTTTGAAAGTTTTCCTGGTAGGAAATGTGGGTTTTAACAACCTGTGCCCATTGTGGTCTTGCACTTCTTCATAGTTAATGACCTGGTTTGCCTGTTCCAGGCTGACAGCTCTTTGTGAAATTCCTTCTCTCTGACTTTGGCATCATCTGATGCTGTGGCCCACTCTCGTCAGAGTCTGTTTTTCCTCCAGAGCGGTTCCTCAGAAGACCCCTTGTGCCCTCATCGTGGCAAAGTGTCTTTACGGTGAACCTGGATGTTGAACTCATGTATGAATTCTGGCTGAGGCTGGTCACCCCTCCTGAGTCTGAAGACTTGCGTTGTTCATTGGCCACTTTCTCCAGTGTCTGCTCAGCCTGTTCGGCCCCTTTCTCCTACATCTTCCCTCCTGGAACTTAGACATCTGTGGGTTAGTCACTCCAATGGTGGCTCCTGCTTTTCCCTCCCCACCCCTCAACCCCCATTCCTTGCCTGTTTCTCCGCATGCTCATCATAGTCTGTGCAGGTTTGGTCCTGCTGTCTGCCACTGCTGCAGAAAGCACACAGTAACTTGTTTCTGCAGGTTTGTGAGGGTTTTAAGAACATTTGCCCAGGAGCTCCTGGCTGAGCAGTGGTGCCCAGGGGTCTCCTGGAGGCAGGACGGGAGGCTGTTCTTCCCACCCAGAGGCTTATTTTCAGTCGATCCCTCATCTAACCAAACTGACAGGATTAGCCAATCCGTGAGTGTCTAACTTCCCTAATCTGCAACAGGCCCATGGAACCAGGGTTATGCTCAGATCCCGGAGTCCCTGAAAATCCAACTAGGAGATCAAGCCCTGTCTGTAAAAGCAAAGAGTATTCTTATTCAAGTTTGAACTTGGACTCTTCATGTGTCCAGTGTATTGATGTGATCTGAGAGCCCTGAGCTCAGTTGGGGTGCTGTTTTTATAATAGTAGAGGTTGGGATAAGGGATTTCTGAGGTTCAGGACCCCTTATTGGCTGACATTTGTCTAGGGGTGTCCTGATGAAAAGCAATGGGTGTGTGCTGGCAGGTGACTCTATCCACAATGGTTGGAACATTAGGAATTTCCTTGGGACGGTCTGTTCCTGGGTGGTCTCAGTTTGTGGTCTTTCTTGGAACCAGGTTTTTCCTTAGGGTAAACTACTGAGACTTGGGCCTCTACTGAGCTTGTCATGGGGGGTCCCCTAACCAGCAGGATGAGCCCGAGTGTTCCTCATTTCTCAGTGGACACAGCTAGCCTCCAAGGGCCCATGGCTATCGGTTAGCCATAACTGGTAGTCAAAGTCAGCCTACAAGTCAAGCTTACCTACCTGGCCTTTGACACTTGGGCGTGTGTCGATTGTAGGTGCATCAGAG